>NW_015170281.1:505459-509002 GCF_001447785.1 Gekko japonicus | reverse complement strand
GGGGGCGGGGCATCCCCAATGTGATGACATCACATTGGGAATATCCACCGCCCCCCCACCCGCCCGCGCGCCGGATCTCCAGAAACGGCAGTTCCCTGCACTTAAAGGAGCCGGCGTTTCCCTTTTAAGAGCAGCCGCATTTCCCTTTTAAGTGCACGAAGCTGGCATTTCCCTGCCAGCCTGATCTCAAGCGGAGATCGGGCTTGGGAGGATACACGGGTTCCACACACTTAAAGGGAGAGAGAGGGGTGGCTGTGGGTGTTGGGGGCAGGTAGAACCCCCCCAAAAACGGAAAACCCCTGGCAAACCGGGGGGTTTGGCAACCCTAGTTTAGTTCCAAAGGATCAGAATTAGAATACCTCTGTAAGTTCACTTTAAACTTTTCATTGTCAGTTATTTTTTTCTTTTAAACCAGTTTTTTTGGGAAACAAGGCCAAAATGACTATGATTTGACTTTATTTCTTTAAAGGGACATTTATCGCCAGTCAGACCCAGAGGTAGCTTCCTCCTCTCAAGTAGAATTCTGGAATGGAAGGCCCAGAGCTTCTAGGTAGGACCTCCATCATCTGTACACATGAAGTTGTCTTATAATGAGTCACACCACCAACCTATTAAGCTCAGTATCTGAGCAACAAGAGCTCTCCAGGGTCTCAGATTTTTTACATCACTTGCTTCCCAAGCCTCTTAAATGCAGATGTCAGAGACTGAACTGGGGATCCTCTGCATGCAAAGCACCACAGTCCCTCCCCAAACCAAGCAGCTGCCCAGACTCATTGCCTGTGTTGTTCTTGTGTTCTCAAGGTGAGCATGGATGCTCTATATGTGGACAGCCCTCGTTCAACAGTGAGCACATACCCTGCCACAAATTTTGTTAGTCTTTAAGATGCTACTGCACTGGCTCTTTTCTATGGCTACCCATCTTGATCATAGCTTTCAAGAGCTTCTCATGCTTTTAAAAGGGAAATGACAGTCCACTAAATAATAGTGAAGTGGAACAATTTCTCTCCAGTAATTCTTCAGGGGGGGAAAGAATCTCCCAGTATAACCCAACAGAAAAGATAAGTCCACCCATTTTGGGGAGGGGGCTGTATAGAGGAAAGGAGGAAGCATACCCATGCACAAGCTTTAAAAGACTCACTTCTTCTGAAATACAGAATATGTGTTGTGTATTTAAAATCCCAGTAGCTCAACACTCCAAAAGGATCTAACCTGGCATTTCGAAGAGACAGTGTCTAAAGATTAAAAACTGACAGAAAGGCTGTGATCAGATGAGCTGTTTGATCCAGTGTCATTGCTGTTCCCTTCTGGATTTAAAATGTACAATCAGACAGCACCATCTGTCTCCCGTTCCCCAATTGTCGACGGCCCATTCTCACCAGTCTTCGAACTGGAGTTAACACTACGGAAAGTCTGGTCCTTCCTGGTGTCAGTGGTCTCACCCTGCATCTCTGGAAGTCTGATCAATCCATTGCACTCTCAAGCCATTTGGGGAGTCTAAATGTTCCTTTTCAGATTGGGGCTTTTTTTGGAAGCAGTTAGCGGGGTGTGCATAACTGCATATTCGCACCATGGCTATGAAGTGCCTCATGTGTGTTTATTTTTTACAGACATTTCTCTCCCCCCCCCCCGGGCTTCTCAAAACTACATTTTTTCTTTTAAAAGCTTCCAAAGCACAGTTTCAAAAACACTTCCCCCACAATGCACTACATATCTCAGCAGCCTCCTCCAGCAATCTCACTGGCCACCAGCTGCCACCATCTGGCCTGGAATTTGAAGCGCTGCTTCCAATACACGGTTCTGCACATGCTCAAAAGGCAAATAATTTTTAAAAGCTGCCTGACCACCCCACTTTGTGGCTGCCATGTGTGATCAATCAACCACAGGGTGAGCACGTGGAGAAGCAGGGTAAGGGTAAGATGTCTGATCAAATATCTGTTACAAAAAACCCCAACACCCTGGATTAATTAGAGGCAGGGCCAGAGTGTGCTAAGCCTGTCATATGACCGTAGCCAAAGTCTTCCAGAAGCTCAAAAGTTATATCTTGCAGACCAGTTTATAGTTCCAGAGGGGTAACCATGTTAGTCAAATGTAGCAAAGCAAAAGTCCAGTGGTATCTTAAAGACTAACAACATTTATTCCAGCATGAACGTTTGTAAGTCAGAGCTCTGTTGACATTTATAGAAGACGTTTCTATTTCCTGAGGCTTTTCTTTCATTCTGATAGAGTCCTTTTTTTATCATCCTTCCCATACTATGCCCAGTGTCCTCACATTCCTACAGAGCTTGATATATTTGCCTGACATTGTACTATTGTTTCTGCTGTTGGTGACCACTTTATATGACACTGGTGCACATTCTGCAGAACATAACAACACTTCTGAGCCACGGTTGGGGTTAGTTCCTCCCAGTTATAAAACATCTTCAGGCACTTTCTTAAAGCACAGAGCTTGCCACAAGACTGTGACTCAGAGCAGGGCTTTATTTGTATATTACCATTTTGAGATTCAGTGAATGCTTAGAGTGAGGGTAATAAGGAAGGTAATTGTTCCTTTGGTTAAATCATTATTGGTTTGGTTTGTTTTTGACTGTACTGCACACACTGGTTTGGGAACACCATCAAGATGAATTGGTAAAATCCTTTGTTTGTTGCTAAAACACTTGAGTTTTGTGATTTTAACTAGTATTAGGCCAGATTTTGGGCTTTGCCACACACTTATTCCTTAATTTTTTGGCAGTCGATCCACAGGCACTGGAATCAATTTGGACACAGTTCTTCCACATGTCTGTTCTCCCTTTGCATTTTCATAGTTGTGGAGTCAGTTTATTTTCTCTCATACCTACCTTAAGTATCCAGATTTTCAAAGGAAGGTGCTTTTATCACCAGTGTCATCAGAGAGATCACAGCACTTCCATTTTTTTGTGCATGCTTATATCTCTATATTGATATAATTGCTATGTTTTTTAAAAGCACTAAAATATCATTATATTGATATACCATTTTAGTGATAGATTTAGCAGGTTCTCTGAATTCCCAGCTTTCATTTAAAAATGCGTAGGTCTCTTTCTCATTCCTTCTTGGAGATATAAGGAAAAGGGGATATCTCCACAAGGGAAGAGCTAGAGACTTACTTTAAAAAAAATTAAAGCTGGGAATTAAGAGAACCTGCTTAACCTATCATTACAAGCCAGTTCGGTGTAGTGCTTAAGAGCAGTGGACTCTAAACTGGAGCTGGGTTTGATTCTCCACTCCTCCACATGCAGCCAGCTAGGTGACCTTGGGTCAGTCACAGTTGTCTCAGAGCTGTTCTCTCAAGAGCAGTTTCTGTCAGAGCTCTCTCAGCTCACAGGGTGTCTGTTATGGGGAGACAAATGGAAGGAGATTGTAAGCCGCTCTGAGACTCCAAGTGAAGTGCGGGGCATAAATCAAATCTCTTCTTCTTCTTCTTCTTCTTCTTCTTCTTCTTCTTCTTCTTCTTCTTCTTCTTCTTCTTCTTCTTCTTCTTCTTCTTCTCCTCCCCTCCTCCTCCTCCTCCTCCTCCTCCTC
>NW_015170281.1:460652-505393 GCF_001447785.1 Gekko japonicus | reverse complement strand
CTCCTCCTCCTCCTCCTCCTCCTCCTCCTCCTCTTCCTTTTTAAAAATAATCAAAACCAAAACCACCTGTCTTCATGGTGAGGGGAAGGAAAGGAAGAGGTTTGAAGATGATGACAGCCCAGTCAGTGAAAACTGGGCTGGAAATGGATGGGACAAAGAAAATAATCAGAAACATTATGCACAAAGAAAAGAATCAGCTTCCAGAAAAAGGTTGGGATAAAAGTGGTCTCAAAAGAAAAACAAAACAAAAACAAAAAGGAAGTAAAAACAAAGGTACGTGGAAATTAGGTGATAAACAGTATGGGGTCAGAACTGATGAGGGGAAAAACATGCAGAAAAGCCCTTTATCACCCTAGCTACCAACTACGTTTTAAGCCATTGTATGGGAGAGGATGTCCAGTAGGGCCACAGCCTCCCTTGCCCCACATGATAATTTTATAAAGGGCTGTTATGACTAGAAGAGAAGGACAGGACAGCTGATAAGGTAGCCCAAAGGAAGTGCACAACCACTAGAACAGCTGTGCAAGACAGGTCCTAAGCAGAGGTCATTTCGGGGGGGAACGCGGGGGATCGCAGTTCCCCCGGGTGAGGTATGGGGGCGGGGCACATGACAAAGCCCCGCCCCCTGCTTCTGGTCGCCCCGCTTTCGGCCCTCATTCAGCCAGGAGGAGGCAGGAGAAGAGGGAGGGTAAGTTGCTTCCTCCCTGCCTCTCCCCACCCCTGCCTGCCTGGGGCCAGGGAGGGCCTTCGCGGGGCTTCCTTGCACTCCCACCAGCCTTGCAGGTCCACTCACGTGCATGTGGCCTTATGACACACTTCCGGTGATGTCAGGGGGTGTGGCTTTCTACGAAACGACCCCTGGTCCTAAGTAGTGGGTCTCTTAGGCGGTTCTGAGAGAGAGAGAGAGAGAGAGAGAGAGAGAGAGAGAGAGAGAGAGAGAGAGAGAGAGAGAGAGAGACTCAGTGCTGAGGACAATTCTCTAGAGTGCTCAAATGAAGTGAGGGCTTCTTCATCACAGTAAACTGACAGCTGCCCCCAACAGAATTGTCTAGGGTGAGGTGGCAGCTCCCAAACTGCAGAAGAAACAAGGACATTTCTTGAAGGTACAAGTGCCTATACTGTAATTATACTTACCTAAAGTATTAAAACCCCTGCATGCCAGTGGTGATCAAGGAGGCTGGGAGGTTGCCCATACCCCCACACTGAGAATTCTCTTTTTCCTGTTTGAGCTGGTTGGGTCAGAAACCTCTTTTTCTCAAGGAGCTCAGGGTGGCATACATCCTCATTTTATTTTCACAACAACCCTGTGAGGTGTATTAAGCTGAGGGAAAGTGACTGGTCCTTAGAGATATTCAAGGCATGAAACCCTGGCTTTTTAAACATATACAGTCCATTTGGCCATTACTTGTCTGAAGCTACTTTCAATGTCAAAACAGCAGAAATTTAAACAAACAAATTTTTAAAAACAAACTATACATCAATAGACAATAGAGAAAGAAATTGCTAGGACCGTTCGGAGGGCCGCACAAAGTTTAGTGATTGTTACAGCGACCTCTACTGGCCATGTTTAGAAAGACATGCTGTTGAAGTTTCTTATCTGGCACCTCTTGGCTTCCTGTGAACCTCAATTGACTGACTACTGCTTCAGCTTGTAAAAATGAGGCATTTTATGGCAAGGAGCCCCTTTCTCTGGCCCTGTATACAAGACTATTTCTTCACAATCATGATAGTCACTTTAGTTATGATTGAGGTTGTTGATAATGGACTCCACTAGAACTCTCATTTCCATAAATCACATCCTGTTAACATGAAAGCTGGGGGATTACAGCTATTATACATTTTTTGACATGCAGCTTGACCAGCTAATGGTGAAAATGTGTCAGCTTTCTAAAATTAAAAGAAATATAGTGAGGAGTTTAGATCAGGAGGAGTGAAGCAGGAGAGATAGAGCACAGGCAACATGAATTACTGCTTTCCTTTGCTTTAGTGACAGCAGATTACTGCAGTAGAGGAAAAATACAAATCCCCACAGAATAACATATCTGTGATAAACTTCCTAGAGGCCTGCCGGTGGAGTAATCGGAGATCAGGCACCTATTTATGGGGCGAATTTAAGATGCCTCAGACTCAGTAAGGGAAAAACAAATCAGCACAGGAAGGAGCCGTTAAGCAAGCAACATTGTTTTCTGTGAGTCTGTTGATGTGGGTCTGTTCCTCAGGGCCCTTGGAGTGATTATGCCAATATCAGCATCATTAGGACTGGACACCTATTAATCAAAAGGAAGAAACCTTTAGATTGTTTTACACAGACCCTCAAAAATGAACTGTAAAACTGAACAGAAGCAAAAAAAAAAAAGCCCAATAACTTTATCTGTAAAGCAGAATGGTATAAGCAAGTATAAATCCCCCTTGAGTTATCATAATGGCTGCCAAGCTAATTGAGAACACATTCGCTTCTTTAACTAAATAAATTACGGTTGCAATTATATGACCTCAAGGTCATCTCCTCCAGGAGATGCCCAGCACTTGAATTAGCTGTTCAGCTCTTCACAGTAAGTGGACTTAGCCAATCACTGCCAGATAAACACTGTTGAAATATGCATTTAATTATCTTAGCCTTTTAACTTTTAAAATCTTTTCATTGCCAGCAGTTATTTGCTAATTTATTCAGGGTGGGCAAGGAACTTCAGTGCCTAGTTAGGATGCACTCTGAGGGTTGATTCATGCAATCGTGTGCCTGCCCGCTTTAATGCAAGGTGAATTGTATGAAATCATTTTGCAGTGATGAAGATCCAGTCTTTATTAATTTAATATATTCAAGTTGTCCCACCACACAGCACAATCTTGGCCATTCTCAAATAGGTCTGATTGGAAATGATCTGGTGAAATTAGGGGCATTTCTGCACCAAACTTCTGGGGTAAGAAATGGGGGAGCTGAAGAGTAGATGTCCCTTTTTAAGTGATGTCCCTTGAAAAAAAGTCTTGGCAATATCTTATCCTTCATGTAATTCTATTAAAGATGGTGATATTTCTCCCCACTACAAATGACTGTGATCATTATAATTACATGTTCACTGATATAATTAAACATCTGTTTTCTCTTACTGATTTGTTGTTCCATTCAGTCAGATGCTGTCAAAACAACATATCTTTAGCTAAAAAAAATGTAATTGACTCCTTGATGTTCTTCAGACAGCAGTCAAATAAGATCATCTGTTATTATAAATAAGACGTGGAGGTGTTGGGTCATCCATGGGTTTTGTTTTAAAGTTGCATTCTTTAAAAAAAAACTAGAAGCTGTCATTCATCTTTTCAATCTAAATAGTAACAAGTGTTGTTTATTGTTATTGTGATCAAGTGAAAAACGACTGAAAATGCTGACATTTGGAAAGGCAGAACATGTAGATAAATAAATATGGAGGGAGGGATCTGTGGTGCAATAATGATGGAGTACACTCTACATACAGAAGCACATAGGTAATTGGTAATGGAGGATGGCCACCGCCATAGCAAATTAGTCCTCAAGCACATGCTTTGTTTTCCCCTTAGTTCACTTATTGGGGAAAAAAGAGGGGCTGTATTCAGGGACACTTGTTTCCTACCCTTGTGTGACCCCCCCATGCAATATCTGGCGTAAGGAGCAGTCAGTTTGTCCCCCATAACTTAATGGAGGCCACTGAGAACTCTCCCTGTTCTTATTTGCATAGGCCTTCCTCTTAATCTGCATATCCCCACCCAAGGTTCTGTTTCTTGGTGTGATTTTGAAGCATGTTTCTAGAAGATACCAGAACACCCAAGAACTATAAATATAGTAGCCAGAATACCTCTCTCTAAAATAAATTGGAGGAGCATCCCAAGAATGACATGGCAAGCAACCATTTCAGTAGATGCTTTGGAATGGGAAAAAGAAATGGGACAATTGGCAAGAGAAAAGGGAGCCTCCATCTACAGAGATAGCAAACGTTAGAATATCAGTGCTAGGAGGAAGCAGTAAGGAAGGGCCTTGGCCTCTATGACCTGCTTTTGGCACTCCAGGGCAACTGGTTGGCCACTAGGCAAAGCAGTATGCTAGACTAGTTGGACCACTGGTCTGATCCAGCAGGCTCTTCTTATATTCTTTAATGAATGTATTTTACAATGGAAATTGCCAGAATATGAAAGAATGCAATTGAGTCATGGAGGATACATATCTGTTGGGTGGGTTCCTGAGCTGCAATGGGGTGATTTTTTTCTATTAAGCTCCTTGAAGTATCCTTCCTTAGAGGAAAAAATGGACTGAAAATGTTTGATATGCATTGGGAATAGGTTATACAAACTAGAGGTCCCATTGGGTTCTAATCTATTTACTTATTCCTAGCAAATGTGTAAGAGATTTATTTTGATAGTTAAATAATATTCCTTGGAAAAGTGGTATAACCAGCACAGTGTCAGGGTCAACAGCAAGCAGGTCCAAAACACTCTTCTGAAAAGGCTATATTTTATTAGTGTTGTGTCCGCTGGCCACCACCAGAGGCCAGCGAATACCCAGAGCTTGACCCTGGATGAACAATGGGAACTGGGCTCCTGGTCTCTCCAACCGGGAGCCAATAGAAACATGGGAGGGAAGTTCAAACCCCCCAATGGGATCCAGGGCTGTCCCCTGGATATGTATATAGTTGACCTCCGGGCCATTTGTCTTTGTCTTTGTTGTGTAGCAGTGAAGCGTGCAGGATGCTCTGTGAACTGCGGTGGCCTTGCCACGCGGTTAAACCCACTACACAATAGTGGCGACGAGGGTGGGATTTAGCGCAAGGCCATCCCGGCCATGGAATGGTGTCTGACGGCACACAGCTCCACCGCTTACCGATGAGCGAGTCGACCGGAGAAGCCGATCCCACCCAGCCGGCCCAAGCATCAGCCCCAGCACCAGCTCCATCGAACGCGATGGCAAACGTGTCCGGCCCAGGCCTCCTGCAGCCCTTCGACATGGCACGCCCGCAAAAATGGGGTGCCTGGGTACGGGGCGTGAAGTCCGTGCTCACTTTCTACAAGGTGACGGACGACGCGCAAAAGAGAGGGTTCCTCCTCTCCTCCTGCGGAACCGACGTCGTGGCCCTAGCTGAAGGCCTGCTCTCCCCCAAGGACTTGGATGCTTGCACGTTCGAGGAGATCATCAAAGCAGTCCAAAACCACTATGCGCCGAAGCCGTCAGAGATGACCTGTCGGTTAGCATTCTACGACCGGAGCCAACTAACCCGGGAAACGGCCGCAGATTTCCTCGCGGAACTCCGTCGCTTGGCCGCGGATTGCAACTTCGGGGCGCACCTCGACGATGCCCTCCGGGACAGATTCATCGCGGGACTGAGGGAGCAGACGCTCAAGTGGCGGATTGCAGAGAAGGAGGACATCACCCTCGCCACGGCCCTATCATCCGCCATCGCCTGGGAACGGACTCACCCCACCACGATGGCGGCCCAGCAAGTGGAGTCGGACGGCCCTGAGGAGCAAGAGGCCCATCGAGCATCCACCGGCCCCAAGCATCGCCCTCCCGGGCAGGAGTGTCCCCGCACCACTGGGCCCGACTGTGGGAGCTGCGGGGCGCACCACGAGAGGAAGTCCTGCCGGTTCCGTGATGCAGTCTGCCAAAACTGCGGACGGACCGGCCACATCGCTCGCGTGTGCCGCTCCTAGGCAAAGAAGGCCCCGCCATCGCACCGCAGAGCGGAGGCACACTGTGAAGAGGCAGAAGGGGCTGAAGACCTTTACCAGTTGACACAGACGACAAAAAAGGTACTGCTCCTTCCTGGCAAGTCACCCTCCCCTAAAATTATGGCCACCATAACAATAGAGGGGTTCCCCTGCACCATGGAAATAGACTCGGGCTCGGCAGCCTCCATCATTTCCGAGGCCATGCTGCGCCGCTTATGCCCAAAGGGGGGACCCGGTTGCGCCCATCCCCGGTGACGCTCATGGACTTTCAGAGGAACAGGGTACCTATAAAGGGGGTGGGGACGTTTCGGGTACAATATGAGAAGTTCAAGAGCCAGCTAGACTTAATCGGAGTCAAGGGCGACCTGGTCAGCTTGCTGGGGCGTGCCTGGTTCGAGCCCCTGGGAATCTCAGTAGAGGGAGTGCAGCTTTGCACAGCTCAAGACTTCAAAGAGATCTTCAGGGAGTTCCCAGCCGTCTTCGACGACTCCCTGGGACGGTACACGGGCCCCCCGGTGTCCTTGCGGCTAGACCCGAAGGTGGCCCCCATTCGCATGTGAGCCAGGACGGTTCTGCTGTCGGTCAAACCCAAGATCGACGCAGAACTGGATCGCCTGGTAGCTCAAGGCATCCTGGAACTGGTCTCCCACGCGGCATGGGAGACCCCGATAGTAGTGGTCGAAAAACCGAATGTGGCGGTCCGCATCTGCGTGGACTATAAATGTACCCTGAACAAGGCGCTACAGGACCACGCATATCCAGTTCCTGTGGTTAGCCACGTACTGGCCACCTTGGGAGGGGTGAAGATCTTCGGTAAATTGGATCTCGCCCAGGCTTACCAGCAGTTGCCGGTAGACGGGGCGACTGCGGAAGCGCAGACGATAGTGACCCACAGGGTCAAGAGGCTGCAATTCAGGGTGAGCGTGGCACCGGGGCTATTCCAGCAGCTGATGGACTCTCTCCTTAAAGGAATCCCCGGCGTCACCCTGTTCTTTGACGATGTTCTGATCGCCGCTGCCACGCCGGCCGACTTCGCAGACCGTCTACGCACAGTGCTCCACCGTTTCCAGGACGCTGGACTTAAGGTGAAACTGGAAAAGTGTCGGCTGGGGGTACCGGCAGTGGACTTTCTGGGGTTCACAGTGGACGTGGAGGGCCTCCACCCGACCAGGGACAAGGTCAAAGCCATCGTGGAAAGTCTGCCCCCGAAGTCCAAAGCAGAGCTACAGATGTTCTTAGGGATTCTCAATTTCTACCACGTTTTTTTTGCCCCACAAGGCGGCGGTAGCAGAACCCCTACATCGCCTTTTGGACAAACAGGCCCCCTGGGTATGGGGCCCCCGCCAGGCTACCGTGTTTCGTAACGTCAAGGAGTTATTGATTTCTAACTCAGTCCTGGCCCACTTTAACGAGGCTCTGCCGGTGGTCTTGGCATGCGACGCTTCTCCGTATGGCGTCGGGGCAGTTCTGGCACACCGCCTCCTGGATGGCCGGGAGGTCCCTGTGGCTTACTACTCACGCACCCTATCTGCGGCCGAGCGTAACTACGCCCATATAGGCCGCGAGGGACTTGCAGTGGTTGCAGGGGTAAAAAAATTCCACGACTTCGTCTACGGCCGGCCTTTCACAATCGCCACGGACCACCGACTGCTACTCGGACTTTTTGCACCTGATCGCAGGACGCCCCAGATCATTTCTCCACGGGTCCTGCGCTGGTCCATCTTTTTGGCGGCCTATGACTACACGCTGGGACACCGCCCTGGGAAAGCCATGGGCCACGCAGACGCTCTTAGCCATCTTCCCCTTCCAGATGTGGTGGAAGACCCGGCCCCGGCCCACCGCGTCCTGAAGCTGGAAGGCCTGCCGGAGGCCCTGTTGCAAGCTGCGGACATTGCTCGCCACTCAGCCCGGGACCCCGTGATATCCCGGGTGCTGGGCTGGGTGATGAGGGGATGGCCGGGAAAAACTGAAGGCCCCGAGTTCACGCCGTTCACGGCCCACCGAGAGGAGCTGTCGGCTCACAAAGGCTGCTTGCTGTGGGGGGGACAGGGTCGTGGTCCCCAGCGTCCTCCGGAAAAAGGTGCTTGAGGCTTTGCATGAAGCGCATCCAGGCATCGTGCGAATGAAAGCCCTCGCCCGGAGCTATGTCTGGTGGCCGGGCATCGACACGGAAGTTGAGTCATGGGTGAAACATTGCCAGGTCTGCCAGGCCATCTGACCCAGCCCACCAGGGGCGCCAGCTCAGTCGTGGGAATCCACCCGAACCCCTTGGTCCCGGCTACACATAGACTTCGCCGGGCCCTTCCAAGGACTGTTGTTCCTGGTAACAGTGGATTCCTACTCGAAGTGTTTGGAGATAAGCCCCGTCTCAACAACATCCACGAAAGCAACTATACGCGCCCTCAGGAAGATTTTTGCCACCCATGGTCTTTCGGACACCATCATCTCGGACAACGGGACGGCGTTCATGTCCGAGGAGTTCCAGGAGTTCCTCAGCAGCAACCTGATCAAACACATCAGGTCGGCGCCATTCCACCCAGCAACCAACGGACAGGTGGAACGCATGGTCCAGACGGCGAAGGAAGCGTTGAGCCACCTGATGGGGGGTGATTGGGAACGCCGTATTGCCTGTTTCCTCTTGGCACAATGGACTACGCCCAACCCAGTGAGTGGCCGCTGCCCAGCCGAGCTGCTAATGGGCCGAAGGCCCACCACCTTGCTGGACCGCTTGCACCCCGACCGGGCGCCGGAGCCATGGAACGCCCAGGAACAGAGAGAAGCACCTCACGGGTTCTTCCCAGAGGACCTGGTCTACGTGAGGAATTTCGGGAGAGGACCGGCCTGGCTCGCTGGCCGCATCATTCATCCCACGGGCACCGTGATGTATGAGGTTCAACGGAAGGTGGACAAGTCCTGAGGCGGCACATCGACCAGCTCCGCAGATGCATGCTCCCTGAGCACCCGGACGAGGAAGAACCGGAGCGACGGGTAGCTCCCGAGCAGAGCTTACCAGAAGCCCCCGTGCCGGACGCCACCACGGAGGACAGCCCAGACCCGGCCACGGTTCCCCCGGAAGCGGGGGAAGAGACCCCAACAATGGGCGCTCCGGAGCCAGGGGAGCCGGCACAGCAGACGCCTCCTGACATAGGGGACGGGCCCCCCGGGACTCCAGCATCAGGCCCCAGGCGGTCTGCCAGAGTACAGCGGCCCCCAGCATACCTCAAGGACTATGTGACCTAGGGGCGGTCTGAACCATGGGGGGAGGGATGTTGTGTCCGCTGGCCGCCACCAGAGGCCAGCGAATACCCAGAGCTTGACCCTGGGTGAACAGTGGGCACTGGGCTCCTGGTCTCTCCAACCGGGAGCCAATAGAAGCATGGGAGGGAAGTTCAAACCCCCCAATGGGATCCAGGGCTGTCCCCTGGATATGTATATAGTTGGCCTCCGGGCCGTTTGTCTTTGTCTTTGTTGTGTAGCAGTGAAGCGTGCAGGATGCTCTGTGAACTGTGGTGGCCTAGCCGCGCGGTTAAACCCACTACACAATAATTAGGATACTGGTCTGTTGCCAAGTGGTACAGGTACATTGTCAGGAATAACGATTAGTGCAAGGAGCTCCATACATATACTCTGATGCTGCATCTAGCTAAGCAAATGAAATCCAAGCACGGGGGGGGGGGGGAATTCTCCCAGTTGGATATTACATCATGAACAGGAGACTCACCCCAATCCCTTGAGAGCAGAAATATTCACACCCGTAGTGGAATTCAAGCCCTCCCTTCTCTTCAAGGTTATACTGATAGCACTGTCTGGCTGACCCAGTTCGCATGGGGGGGAAAGAGCGCCTCCCTTATGTTAACCCCCGGTAGCTAAGCAAAGCAAGCATGTGCGGCTGCGCAAAAGTCGGGGACGAAAGAAAACAAAGAAAGCATGGCAGCTAGCTGACACACAGTAGTGTTCAAACATAGAATTAGGGCATAGTTGGTGCAAAGACTATATAATATTTACATCCCTCTATTTTGACCTAAGAGAAAAGAAAATAGTTTTAAACTGAGTTCATAGACTTCTATGGCAACATTCTCTCTGAGAAGTACCATATGCTCTATTATTACTTTTCCTATGGCTAATTATTCAGTTCACTAAGATGTTCAGAATCTGGCTCCAAGTTAAGCTATTGTGAATCTGAAGAGAGAGAAAAACTTAACACATCACTGTTTATATTAGAGACAATTTGACTTTAAATTTAACACAGTTTCAGAAAGGCTGCAAATGAGTTTTCCTCCCCCACATTCCTCCTTTTAGTTTTTATGTCATTTCCATGTAAATAAACAAATCCATAATACATACATACATTTTAATGTTGAATAAAAGGATCATAGTTCTGAGTTCATTTATTTACACTCTAATTTCTATGAATATTAATTCCTTTTAACAGAAAAAAATGACACCCTGCAGAGTGTCTTCTGACTTCATACCTTTAGGGGGAAAATGGTTCATTGTCTTTTAAACAAGAGGCATTCATTATTATGCTTTCTGCAACAGGACTTGATTTCTTTGGTAAATGATGACCATAATTAAGCCTCTCATAATGAACATTGCTATTACTAAACAGTACAATTTTTATAATGTCTCCATTCTTGAAGACCTTGCTTTTAATGAAAATATAATAGATAAAGACCTGCAAAAGAAGGATTCAGACAAGCAGCATTGTTCAGACAATGAATAATAACTTGAGCCATCACCATGTGGTGAGAATCCTCTGGAACTAGATTGTGTGATGAGACCAGTGTTCAGTGAACACTGCAGGCACATTTCCCAGAGACAATTCAGTTCCACACCCCCAGGTTTCAAAAGCATGATGACAATGAAATTCACAGACCTGTCAACCCCATTTTGCTTACTTCCACTATTTTTCCATTACAGAGAGAAGAACTTATATTCCCACTTGTTTCCTGTTGTAAAGCAGGCTTGCCAGGTCTACTGCTTTGGCGGGAGACCTCCTGCCCCCACTGACTCTTCCTGCAGCTACTCAGCTGGGTGGTGGGAGAAAAAGGGGAAGGGGATTGCAAACATTGTTGTAATGGGGTTGCAATGATGTCACTTCCAGGGTGACTGAAAATGACATCATTGCAGTGCCAGGAACACTAGCATTTGGGCAATGCTCCATGGTTAAGCTATAAAGTTTTGGCTTAATGCTAGAACATCCCCCATCAATGTAATGATGTCACTTCTGGTCACCCCAGAAGTGACATCATTGTGGTACCTATGACATCATGACATCTCAGGCAAGGCCCCACCAGACAAGATGAGCCTCCCGCTGGTTGTCAGCCGTGTGTTGGCAACCCTATAAAGGGATGTTAGATGAGAATGATTGGTAGAGAAAAGGCAGTGGACAGGTGGGGAGAGCTTATCCTTGACTACATCTTATTCTGTGCAATTCCTTCAAAGATTCTCTTCTCCTCACCACCAGTGAAAGAGCCCTGTGTACAGGCTTGAACTCTCATGCTAATTCTCAAAAAGAGTGACGTTAAACTAATTAATCTTAAGACTCTAAAGTTAACTCATTTCACTGCATTTACCTGTTCTGGATTACGACCAGGAAAGTGTTTGGTCATGTGCATGGAATCCCCAAGAACTAGTTGGCTTAGCCCAGTAGGGGTGAAGTCAGTACATAGCAGCAGTGCAAGAGGCTGATTACTGGAGAGCTTGATAGGGTTTTCTCTAATCACCTTGTGTAAGTACTACGGCCGAGTTTAGACTGGCAGTTTGGCCTGGCAGCCAAATGTTTCAGGAGCATTTCAGTAGTGGATTAAAGGGGCGGGTTCACACAGGCACATCTGTCAGGTGTCCCCAGCCGTACTCAAGCCGACTTGTGCCGCTTCCCTCCCGAGTTTAAAAAGTACCAAGTGAAAGTGGTAGCAAAGTGTGTAGAGTGGGTTGATTCCAGTTCCCTGACATGTGAACGCAAGCGCTGCTAAGGTGGGAACAACCTGCAGTCATTGATAATAGGCGCTGGCTGTTTCCGTGGCAGGTGCCCATGCGCCCATGCACATAGGCGCATGCAGAGCAGAAACAGCCACTAACAGCCCACCAGGGTGGGCCGACAGTGCGAATGCTCCCTTGTGCTTCCTCCACGGTATCCTCCCGCTTCATTCGCTGCAGTGTGAATGGGAATGCCGCAAACAATCCGTTCCCGGTCTGTTCCAGGTCTTCTTTGTCACGACTCCCTAGTGCTTCAAATTGCCAGTCTGAACTCAGCTAATATCTTTCAAGCTGTAGATTGCAATTTAGTTACTGCATTGCCCAATTTGTGGGTACTAAATCCTTTCAAAGAGTTGTGGGTAAGCAGAATACAGCACCTCGGTGGACTTAGGAAGTGGGATTTAACTCGCTAAAAGTTTTGTAAGCAAGAAGCAGTCCTATTCATTGTTATATTTATGTGTTAGCTACATCTGTTTTTTTCATTGTTCTGTATAGTGGAAGATTGAGTTAAACAAATTTTTATTTTAAATCGATTTTACTTGCAAGATCTGTTCCTGAATTAGCCCCTGGGAGCCCACAGAAAGAGGTTATGTGAGCAACATGCCCAAATTTTTATGAATGAAGTTCTTTTGCAGACCCTCACATTTTAAATCTGCAATAGTAAAGCCTGGAGTTTGAAAAGTAGCTGGAAAGGAATGGCTTAGGTGCTGATGTGGTGTTTTTACAAAAGCATCCTTTTTAGCACATTTCCTTCTCTCATAGTATCACCACGTTCCAATTGTTTTAAAACAGCCATCATTAAGCAGTGATTGTATACCACTACTAATCTTTTCTTTAAGGAACCTCTGATTACCCTCCAAGGATCCTAAGCATTTTCCAAATTAAAGTATAAAAGCTGCTGCCCAAGGCAAGAAGCAGAAAATTTTGACACCAGAATCAAACTCACTGGAGAGAATGTAACAAAGAATACCTGGCACTATGAAGAGGTCATCTCAGTTGGTAGATATACACTAGTACAGAGCATACCTGTTTAAATAATATGGCAGCTCTACATGTGGTAATGTTACCCAAAAGGGCCTGTTGCCTGGTGTGCCATTTGGGTAACAGTAAGAAGTTAGGAAAGGTGGGGGACATGCTGTATTTCTTAGCCCACACAGCCCTACCAATGAGGATGAACGGCAAGATGAACAATGTCAATGACAAAAAACAACTACTCTGTATCAAGTTAGCTATTCCTAGGACTTGTTGAGCACTAAGAGTAGCATACTGAATTGAGCTTGCACATTTTATACTTCTGTGGTTGATTTTAAGGACAAAAAATGCTCCACAGTAGATGCAAAGATTCCACACACACATTGCCCTCTGTTTAACATTTCTCGGTGTTCAGATGCAAGTTTACAAGCAGTATTCCAGCTGCATAACCTTATTAAGCATAACATCATTAGAGTCAAAATATCATGTTAGAAATTCTAAGCAAAGCACTAAAAAGTATAAAGCAATGTTTTAGAAAATGTTTCTGCTACTCTATACAGAATCATTGCTGACCTAGGGAAGCTTGCACACCTGCCATTCAGCTCCTGTCCTACTCACCAGTTATGAATGGGGACCCCATTTTTCATCAGACTTTTCAGTTTTTCATTGACCCATCCATGGCTGTTCAGCAGTTGGTTCATTATATCCCTTCCTAGCAATGCAATACAGCATATGCTCAGCTTTTTTGCACAAATGCCTACTCACATAGCATGATTGAATTCCAATTCCCCTTTTCCTTGATGTGCTGCTGCTGTTTGGCAAGCAATTGTTTAAACAGAATGCTTACTTCCAACACCACTGAAGGGCTTTTTTCAGGATTTTTTTTTTTAAAACAGTGATTTCTAGATTGTGATAGCCAGGGGTCAATTCAGGGGGATCGCGGGGGATTGCTGTTCCCCCGGGTGAGGTGCAGGGCACATGGCAAAGCCCCACCCCCTGTTTCCGGTCGGGGTAAAATGGCGATTTGACGCACCCTGTAAGTGCTCAGGGTGGACGGGTGTTCCTTACAGCAGTTTGGACTGTATTTTGGTCCAAGGTGGCTTCCCCCAGGCAGGGGGAATGACTGGCAGGCATCAAGACCCAAGAGAGAGTTGAGATTGGTGTGATCAAGTCTCAGAGGAGGCTTGTATTACACTTTGATCCCCTCTCCTGAAGCGGGCGAGCGCATTCAGGGGATGTGGCCTTATGACACACTTCCGGTGATGTCAGGGTGTGGGGCATATGCTAATGAGTTATGCTAATGAGTTCCCCTAGCTCTTTTTCTACAAAACGACCCCTGGTGATAGCATTATAGCAGTCTATTGCTATGATCAAGGAGGTCTTCTGAATTCCCAGTTTTCATCACACCCTTTTAACTGAAGAGATACAATGGGCTTCAACAACAAGGACTAGACACTTATATTTCTTTACAAATAAGAACTGGGAATTCAGAGAAGTCAGTGTATCATGGAACTCGCTCATTAGAAGGCTACTATGCAATTGTGGATTAAAAAACAAGCACCTAAAGTCCTTTGGTGACATGGGGGAGAAGGCATAGACAGTCAAATGAGTCACAAATCCTATAAATCAATCCTAAATAAATGCAGTATTTTAAACAAAAATCCTACCATTCGGTGACCAAGACAGTCATTCTTAGTAACGTTTGGATTCGCAGTGCTTTGGGACAATTTTTTTGGGGGAAAATCTGTACAAACAAATTTGTTATTCACGTTCTTTGGTGCTGAACCAAACAGATCCAGTGATTGGCTCATGTCTGATTGTTACAGATTGCCCGGAGGTTTGGGCTTGGGTGTCATCAATATGCGGATGACACCCAGCTCTATCTGATGTTAGGCGGCCAGTCGAACTCCGACCCAGATGACCTTCATTGGGCACTTCAAGCTGTGGCTGGTTGGCTCAGACTGAGTTGGCTGAAGTTAAACCCGGCGAAGACGGAGGTCCTGGGCCTAAGTCGGGTTAGTTTGGGGTTGGGGATCCCTCTCCCAGCCTTCGATGGGGCACCGCTCATGCTGGTGTCGAGGGTTAGGAATTTGGGAGTGCTCCTGGACTCCACCTTATCAATGGAGGCCCAGGTGGCAGTCACAGCCAAGTCAGCCTTTTACCATCTTCGGCTGGCACGGCAGTTGGTTCCTTTCCTTGACTTGGCCACTGTGATCCATACGACGGTCACCTCAAGGTTGGACTACTGCAACGCTCTCTACATGGGGCTGCCTTTGTCACAAATCCAGAAGATGCAGCTGGTGCATAATGCGGCAGCCAGGCTGTTGATGGGTCTCACTAGACGGGACCATGTCCAGCCTGTGCTGAAGGCACTGCACTGGCTGCCTATAGCATACCGGATTCGCTTCAAAGTGCTGGTTCTTACCTATAAAGCCCTTGATGGCCAGGGTCCAGCATACCTAAGGGACCGCCTTTCTCCATATGTTCCCCCAAGAGCACTACGGTCGGGGTCGCAGCACCTACTGGTGGTTCCCGGCCCCAAGGACATCAAGCTGGCTGCAACCAGGCCAGGGCTTTCTCGGCGGCGGCTCCTGTCTGGTGGAATGAGCTCCCAGAGCAGGTTCGGGCCCAGCAGGATCTGGCGCAGTTCCGCAGGGCCTGCAAGATGGAACTCTTCCACCAGGCCTTTGCAAAGGATCCACCGCCATCACTGTACCACCACTGAGTTGCCATCTTCTATGGTGGATTAGATCTGGAGGTGAGCTAGTCAACCGAAGAATGTATGTTGTCAGGTTATGTTGTTGAATGGAACTCATCTTGGATTAGAAAACTTTAACATCAAGAGCACCGCACTTTAATGATTGTTTTATACTTTTTAATGATTGCTTTTATGTTGTTTTAACTGTTGTTATGGCAATTCCCTTTGTTGTAGCCACCCTGAGCCCGTTGGGGAGGGCGGGGTACAAATCTAATAAATAAATAAATAAATAAACAAACAACATAAGCTCAACTGTTAAGCATGTTTGATACATCGTCTGCATTAACCCTAGTTGAAACATGCTCTGGAGAATGCCAGAATCCCTCATTCCACAAATGACCACCATTTTAACTAGGTAAAACCTGAGCAAGCAATTTGAAAGCTATTTATCCTCAAAGGAAACAGATGGTTACCATTACCATTATACCATTGACAAAGTGTGGAATGTATTATAACTTAACTGGCAATATGCACTCTTCAGTTTGCTTTTGTTAGCACAAAGACTTGAAATTACACTGAAGAACTGTTCTGCTGAAGAGATACTAAGCTCAAAATCAAACCAAAAATACAGGTGACCCAAAGACTGCACATCCCATTTAGAGCATCATTCTTGATTAGTTTTATTTCTGAAGACTGTCAAAAAGACCAGTCCGTTTTCTTTCCCGCTAAAGTTGATTTTGTTGTGTCAGACTGTGGCTGAATGGAATAACAAGTCACAAAGAGAATACAGACATGTAACTATCAGCGGGCATGAGGTCATTATAATGATAATCAGGGCTTTTTTTTTGTAGAAAAAGCCCAGCAGGAACTCATTAGCAAAATAGGCCACACCCAACAACAGAAACTCTTTAGCATATTAGGCCACACCCCATGCCTTCCCTTGGGGAGCCTGGGCAAGCCCCCCCTTGAAGGGAAGGCAGTTTAAACTGCCTTCTCTTGGCTTGCCCAGGTGCCCCACAGCTGCGAGGAGTCCAGGCAAGCCAGCTCTTGGACAGGCCGGGGAAGGCATGGGGAGGCATTTAAATGCCTCCCCGATCCTTCCAGGCCCCCCCTTTCCCGCCCGCCTCGGAGTTGCTGGGGGGGGTCACTCTCCAGCCCTTACCTCTGTAGTCATGCACACAGAGGTTTTGGCTGTAGTGGGCGTGGCCAGCTCTGAAGCCAGCTGGAACTCCGTTCCTGTGTGTCCCTGCCCAAAAAATAGCCCTGATGATAATTATTCATAGAAAGATTATTGTTGGATGAAATTGGGAACATTTAGGAATATGGGGAATATTAAGGGAATATTGTGGCTCTCGTCATAAAAGATTTCACCTTACATTTGAAAACCTGTATTTGCCACAAAACCTCTCTTAGTTCTTCCTTAAGTTATTGGATACAGAAAGGTCTACCCTGTTTTCTTCTTCATTTTCTTTACCAGGCCTAGTTGAATGAAAAATCCTAGAAAATCTAATTTCAAGCAAGTGAAAAAAAATCATATATTTGATTGGTTTGGGCTTCTAAGTAAACACTAGTTAGCTTTCAAGGACAAAGATTATTTAAAGCAAATTGCCAGACACTAATGGGATTAAATGATTTTATTCCTATGACACAAAGCTCCAAGTGTTCCCTGTATTCCCCACAGCTGTGATATCTTAAATTAAGAAAGAACACTTCTCAAAATTGGCCATCCTGTAAAATCGGGAATAACTTACAAATTTAGTCAGAGCTTCCATCGTCACTGAGTTTTAGGATCCATCTCATCTTGCTATCTGGTGACAGTTACTGTCATTTCTTAGAATTATACCTTATGAACTTCAGGAATAGGCAGAGTTCCAAAGTTCTTTGGGCCTTGAATAGGCAGAGTTCCAAAGTTCTTTGGACCATCAGTGATAACTGCTCCTGTGGGTGTGTGATTTCAGATGGTGTAATCGCTGCAGCACACCTCCTGACTTCAGGATAATACGCAGTCAGACCAGAAGGGAACTGAGACTGCAACACTTGGTACACTTAGTAAGGAGTAAGCCCCAGCAAATGCCAAGTAAATAACTTCTGGCAATGAAAAAAGGTCAATATTTAATGCACGAGTGTCTTTGTATAAAACAGTCTGTTGGTTAGAACACTGCATTATCTATTATAGTAATCATTGCTACTAATCTTTATTTGCCTAGTTCTCTGGCCCAGTTAAGGAGTATCTTCCTCATGTACATTCTCTTCTTGGCCCATTTAGGAGCTATACTTCCTCCATTGCATGCCCCACTTGTCTTCTTTGGTACCATCCCATCTTCATTATATTCATAGGGGTCCAGGATAAACACCCCCTGATCAATCTCCCAGTCCACACTCCGTTCCCCATTTAGCAGCTGTATTTTCCATGCCCCCACATCCTTCCCTTACCCCATCTATTTTTCTACATTCTACTACTGCTTCAGTCTAACAATGAGGTTGAAAGAACTATGTTATTATCTGACATTTTTTTATGGTCTAAAAGATGTGCTTGTGTGTACATATATTCCCCCTAGTGGCTAAAGAATGAAAGTGCAAATATGGATGGGAACAGCATGATGGAATCACTCCAGTTTATGAGTTGTCACTGGTATTAGCAGTAGCTTTAATGGAAACTATAGACCAGATGCTCTGAAAGTGTGAGCTCCCAGGCAACAGATTCAATTGCCAGTCATCGGAGCCTGTAATGTACAGGTCTCACTAGTTTGTGACTGATGCCCTGTGTTCTATCAGTGGTTTGTAAAACCAATGGAGAACAATACATTGTAGATTTTGGGGAAGAGTTGGTCTTTTATGAAGTCCTCTTTCATACAAACATGTAAGGCAATCTGCTTAGAAGGTCAGTTACCAGCTGAGCATTGGATAGCTGTTTGATGTGGCGAAATTAGCACGTGAAAGGCATGGAGATGAACTTTATCATTGGCTAAATGCTGCAGATCATATCCTGTTGTAGGCACAGCTGTAGAGTCAAGCTAAAAAGTTAGCAATCCTATTTAGAAGAAAAGCTTCATTTGTATTGGTGATGGAGATAAAGCCACACACCATAAAGATACCCTCCACCAAGTCTCCTCCCTGTTGTTGTATTAATAGTTTAGCACAGTAACAACAAATGCCTTGTTATCTATCTTTATCTGGTTTGGTAGCCACAGTTCTTTTTGACCTCAGCCTCTGTCATTTCTGAGTAGCTATGACAATCTTTTGAGTACTGATGAGTTCAGGCTAGACCGGGATATTCGGTCCGCTACAAAAACCAACAGTCACAGCTGACGTACGATGACCCCATAAGGTTTTCAAGGCAAGAGACATTCAGGGGTGGTTTGCCATTGCCTGCCTCTGCATCACAACCCTGGTATTCCTTCCATTTAAAAAATAGCCAGGGCCAACCATGCTTAATGTCTGGGATCTGGCAACATCAGGTTAACCATAGGTGAGGTTAATGTAAGATAGTCATCTTACAATAGCTCCAAGAATAGTTGGCACAGTCCAACAAAAATTCAGCACTTTTCTGGGTTTCAGTAAGAGAAAGTCTTTCATCTTCTTATCCATATCAGCAGGATTTAAAAGTACATAGCTTAGACTAGATCATAAATTTGCCACCTTTTTAATGGACCCCTGTATCTATGCCTTTACAACTCATATGATCTGCAGCAATTAGCAGGCATAATCTAGTTGTTGTTGTTGATCAGTTGAACAGTCGAGTCCGACTCTTCGCGGCCCCATGTACCACATCACGCCAGGCCTTCCTGTCTTCCGCCGTCCTCTGAAGTTTGCTCAATTTCATGTTCGTTGCATCGATGACACTGTCTAACCATTTCATCCTTTGCCGTCCCTGTCTTCTTTGACCTTCAATCTTTCCCAGCATCAGGGTCTTCTCCAGTACTTCTCCGCATAATCTAGTACAGAAATTTTAAAAATGTGCTCATTGTATGGGTAGAATTCTTGATTGTGTTGAAGAGCCCACAGACACAGAGGTCACTGCAGTTGTTCAGTGAAACATGTGGATGCATGGGCAGAGAGTGTTCTTGCTGTATAGTATCTGCATAGGCCTAATGTTTCTTTGCCTGCAGAGCTTCTCATGATAATTGTTGTGCATAAAGCGGGCTGATCATCACACACGCCAATCCTGACTGTCCATTTTCCAGACTGAGACCATGTGAGAAAGATATGATCATGCAAGAAATATATGATCACAGTATCCAATCCCCTGCAGCGACCCTCATTTGAAATTGTATGGGTAGTTCTTCCTCAGCTTCCCTCCATTTTGCTCTCATTACTAACTTGCATTTGCTTCATTGTGTCTTCATTCTTAAATGCTGATTTTGCGAACATCTGTTTCAATCACAGTTGCAAAGCCATTACTTTTATGAGCTGTACATATTTTAGATGAATTTACTGCTGACCTTTGCTGGGAAATTGAATGTTTTTGTTGTTGCTAACATTTCTATAATTGATACTGTTGTTAATGCCACTGGGGTACCTCTTTGAAATGAAATACTTCATCTTGGCTGATCGTATTGTTTAAACATGTTAAATATTATTTAACTTTTTTTGGCTTTGAGACAAAAAATTGTGATTAAACCTTTCACATACATATTTCTCTCCATTATGACAAAGTGCCTAACTGATCCTCATTTTTGTCAGTTCATCACATCATTCAGTAATGGCTTTTTAGGTAGATAATGCAAATAATCTAGACTCACAGTGAAATCAGTGGGGTTAAACTGGAGTAAATCTGCATGGGATTGCATGGCAAGTTACAAGCATTTAGGCCTAACTAATAGGATTTTCAGTTTGGGTAGGCTGTTAATCAGAATTACCCTTTTCTGGTTTTGCCGTCAAAATATTGCCTATCAAGCCAAATGGCAAAAAGATTGTAAGATCAATTTTACTGAGACACATTGGAACAAAATTTGGACTTCCAGTGTCTCTCTTTCAAGGGCCATAAACATTAAATCTGAATTTTCTAAAATTTTGAATAGATGGTATATGACTCCTCTTAAACTTCATTGTATTAATCCAAATATTGATCCACATTGTTGGAAAGAATGCGGCCAACTTGGTTCCTTTTCCCACTGTTGTTGGGAATGCTCGAAAATTAAAAAAGTTTTTGACAAAATGTTTTAGTGAAGATAAAATCCATTACTGAATATACAATTCCCCTACATACTGAGATCATTCTATTAAATCTATGGGTGGACAACGAAATACCCCAGATAAGGAAAGACTTAATACCAATCATGCTGGTAGCTGCTAAAGCAGTCTATGCATATCATTAGAAATCTAAAGTATATCCCACCACTATGCAATGGTTGAACAAGATACGGGAGTATCTTTTTATGGATAAAATCTCTGACCAAATACTTACAGCAGAGAACCCCACCTACCATCCAGTCTTTTTAGAAAAATGGTTCCCCTTTTTAGAGTATATTGAAGGCAAAGCAGATGATTCCTGAAAAGTTTAATGTTCTATCTTTGTATTAAGGTCAAATTACTTGTATTATTTATGTTTACTGCTCCTGTATATGGAATTATTATATTTCAGGGGGAGCTTTTTGTTTTTGGTTAACCATTATATTTTCAGTTATGCTACAAAATTAAAATAAAAAGTTTTTTTTAAAAAAGATGAAATGGCAGCCATTTTTCAGTTCTGTAGATTTTTTTTTAAAAACCATTTATTTTTCCGGGCCAGCTTAGACATGACAATGGCATATACGTGTGTTGAAACCTGGATTGGTCACAGTTAGCCAAAATGCGAAGGAGTGGCAAAAGTAAGGCTATAACAATAAAAGAGGCACACACCACTAAATTCCAGTTATTTCTAGATGCAGCATTGTAGGGAAGAAGGTTTGCTTTGCAGCTGTATTGCCACCTCATGGGGGGTAGAAAGTGCCATCAAGTTGCTGCCAACTTATGGTGACCCTGTTGGGTTTTCAAGGCAAGAAATGAACAGAGGTGGTTTACACCATTGCCCCCCTCTGCATAGCAACCCTGGACTTCCTTGGTGGTCCACAATATCCAAATACTAACCTGGACCGATCTGCTGTAGTGTCTGAGATCTGATGAGATCAGGCTAGCCTAGACCATCCAGGTCAGGGTGCCACCTCACACGTCTTCCAATAATTTCCGTGTTTGGCTCAGTGAGATTTAGGGTGTGTTTATTGCCACTTCCAGTCGACTTATCTCTGTTGCCACTGAAACTCCTCTCCTCATTGTTGTGGAGTTGACTGAAGTTGAGAGTTAGGGGCAACCCATTGATATCCTGCCAGTTACCCTGTTTGAAGACTGAGCTGACCATCATCTGTTAAGTGTTGAGAGAGTGCCTAGACTGAAGTTGCATCCAGACATTAGTAAATATCATATTACTTGAATCTGAATAATCTTCTTCACAGCTGAACACATGAAGTTGCCATAAACTGAGTGAGACCATTAATTTGTCAAGGTCAGAAGTACGTACTTGGACTGGTTGTAGCTCTCCAGGGTCTCAGGCAGAGATCTTTCACAACATCTACTATCTGTTCTTTTTAGCAGGTATCTGTTCTTTTTAGCGGGAAATGCCAGGAGTTGAATCTGGGACTGTCTGCATGCAAAGCAGATACTCTGCCACTGAGCTACCACCTTTCTAATTGCCAGTGATTTCTGTACTGTAACAATAATGCAATATTAAACAATGTGTGGATACAGTCTTCATGCAGTTTCTACATCCCCTTCCCTCCTGCGTTACAGGTTATTGATTGTCTCAGAGATGATAATGCTTATAATCTGTTCTATGGTATATACATATCATGAAGATACTTTACACCGAGAGTGATTAAAATGTGGAATTCACTGCCAGAAGATGTAGTGATAGCCACAGGAATAAACAGCTTTAAAGGGGGATTAGATAGATTCATGGAAGATAGGTCTATCAGTGGCTACTAGCTACAGTGACTGAGAGGAACTTCCACATTCACACACATTAAACCTCTGAATCCCAAAGCCAGGAGGCAACATCAGGGAGAAGGTCTTGGCCTCCATGCGCTATTGTTGGCCCTCCAGAGGAACTGGTTGGCCACTGTGTGAGACAGGATGCTGGGCTAGATGGACCGTTGGGTCTGATCCAGCAGGGCTCTTCTTATGAAGTAGCCCTCCTGACCAGTGTTCCCTCTAAGCTGAGTTGGTGTGAGCTGGCTCACAGTTTTTTAGCCTCCAGATGATCCATTTTTGTCTTAGCTCAGGAAGGATGGCTCCAGAGCAAACTAATTTATGCAGCAACCAAATCGCTCACTCACAACTTTAATGCCAGTAGCTCACAAAGTAGAACTTTTCCTCACAAGACCCCACATCTTAGAGGGAGTATTGCGTCCTGACTGCTAGATTCAGGGTCTATCGCTGCTGTGACGTATCAATATAATCTGCTTCCTGTCCCTCCTGGATCACTCTCAGTTCTCGGCTGCATGTAGCTGGAATATTGTTCCATTAATATTTGGTTCATCTGCTTAATTATTGTCTCTGAGTACAGACTTTCTAGGAGCTGGACTGTATGTGTCCCTATACCCCCTTGAGCTCACATATGACAGAAATGACAGTGCTTGAAGCACTATTTTGTAATGCCATTAAGGAAGATTTGCAAGCAGAAACCTGTTTCCTTGTATAGATTGCTGCTGCTGGATCATAGTGCCTTATTTTGAATAGAAGAGTCATTCAAATGAATTTCTAATCTACATCAAGTGATCTCAAGAAGGTGCTCTCAACAACTAGTACATGTGCATTTGAATCCCATTTGTCCATTCTCTTCAGACCTCCTTTGGGGAACCAGATAAGGTATGTGTGCTGAAACAATAACATTGATAATAATAAGTAGCACTAGTAGTAGCAGCAGCAATAGTAGCAACAGCAGCAGTAGAAGTTGAGTTTTTAAATGTACCACTTTTAAAAATTACAGAATATGCTACGATTATTAGAACAACATATGGAAATAGGAATGACATTCTTGTTAAGAGTCTTCTTTCTTGACCTTTCTTGGGTCTGTCAATCCAAGCAGTTCCCAGGTTTTGCTTAAGACACCTCCTAATTCTTGCTTCATCCTTATACTTCAGGAAAATGGCAAACTTGAAGGTGCACTTTTCCATCACAATTTGTGTTTCTTATTCTTTTATAAATGTGAGAGAAGGGGGGGCAGGGCGACGCTATGTGCAGAGCGGTCGCGTGAACAGAGAGCTCCCGATCCCGAGCCCTTTCCCGCCCGATTAACTCGACTAAAATCATGCCGAAAACTGAACAAACTCACAAGGCAGAAGCGGGTAAGCAGAAGAATATCATTACCTTTCCAAAACTTGCTAAAGACTCCTTAGACCCATCGCTTCATCGCGCTAACACTTCCAGGCCCGAAAATAACATGGTGGGCGCAACTGATCGATCAGACCAGATATTGCCTGAATCTTCCTCCTCCACGATCCTGGACTATTTAAAAAATATGGAGGCAGGCATATACCATAGAATTGATAATCTCTCGTCTCAACTAGAGAATATGCAAATGTCTTTACATCATACCACTCAAAAGGCAGAAGAAGCCTTAGAAACAGGCCTGGCCAACAGGGGGAAAATTGAAACTTTACAAAAGGCCTCAGATCTCCAAAAGGATCACTTAATTACACTTGAGGCAGAACTAAAAGCTGCTAATTTGAAATTCAGAGGCCTTTCAGAATTGGCCGAAGAAAACAAAGATTTAATAACTTTCATGGCACACTTTATTGCGTCATCTTTAAAGCTTGAAGAAGGGATCCTTCCAATTATAACAGGGGCAGCACGTTTAGGCCCAATTCCAAGGAGTGCACACCCTAAGCCAAGAGACATTGTTGTTACCATCCCTGATGTTCGAGTAAGACACACAATCCTTGAAGCTGCTAAACACCCAGGTCACTTTCAATATAATGGGGAACCTATTCAAGTATACCCAGACATCCCTAGAGAGGCTATTGCAATAAGAAAAGCATTGAAAACCACCACCTCTAAGCTACAAAAAATGAAACAAAAATACAAGTGGCTCCCCTCAGGGAAACTTTATGTAGCATATCAAGGCCAACGCTTGTATGCTTGGGATGAAAATAGTGGGAAAGATCTGCTTCAGGCTTTGGATCACGAACATCCCATGGAACAAGGAGATAAACATTCCTCTAATAAAAGAGGACGCTCCCCATCGTCTCCACAAAAACCAAGCAAACTGCCTGTGTTGTCTCATGTAGGAGACTCTATGTGATTTAATACAAACTTGTTAATGTTAAGCTATGGATATGACTTTAATAATCTATTCAAAGATGTTATATGCGCATGATTTTGTTTATTTCATTTATAGAAAGCGAGGGCGGGGAGGGTGATGGGGGGGGAAGTCTCCTCTGCTTCATTAGCTCCCTGTGTGTGGGTGTACCTAGAAGACTGTATTGTTGCAGTCCCTCAGAAAATTGTTCTGAGGCTCTAGGTACCTTTTGTTTAGTGTTATTTGTAATAGTTCAATTTTATACAGGTTGATATTTTGAGTAACGTGATAAATTTTTGGTAAGCTCTTTGTATACCTTATATATATTGTAGTTGGGTGTTTATTTGCCTTAACTCTTATATTGAGCAAGTTTGAATAATATATAAATTTTGACTGTTTGATATTTCTTAATACCATTATATATTTACACCCAGATATTCAAATATAATATTTCAGCTTGGCACAAATGTCGGATACTTATACTTTTAGATCCATTAATGTGCATGGTTTAAACAACTGTATAAAACGTCGGAAAATGACCTCCTTTATATTAAAAGACAAACCAGATGTGATCTTCATGCAAGAGACGCATTTAAAAACACAAATAAAGCCTGTCTTAAACGTTGGTTGGTATGATCAGCAATACCAAGCAGGAGGCTCCTCGAAAGCCAGAGGTGTGGCTATTTTACTGGCTAAGTCGATTCAGTTCATCCTGAAAGATAAATTAGAAGACCCACATGGACGATACTTATTCTTGAAAGGCATGCTGGACCAAGAGCAAATCACCTTGGCATCTGTGTACGCCCCGAACGACTCTCAGGAAAAATTTATAGATGACACCTTGTTGAAACTGGATCAATTCAAAGAAGGTCAGGTGATTGTTGGTGGAGATCTGAATTTGATTATGGATCATCATTTAGATAAATCAGGCAAGACGCAAAAGACCATGCTTCAACACAACAGGTTTTCTAAACTTCGAGAACTTTTAGGAAAATTCCACCTCCTTGACGCTTGGAGAGAGACGCACCCAGGAGAAAGAGACTATACATTTTTCTCCTCCAGACACCACTCATACTCACGCATTGATTACCTGCTAGTATCAGATAACATTTTGCCTAAACTAGCATCTACCTCCATTGGCCCATTTGTTTGGTCTGACCACGCTTATGTGGAATTCCGACTCCAAAAACAGATCAAACACCACTCGCAACGCACATGGAGACTGAACAACTCTCTTTTATTACAAGACGACATAAAAGATGATCTGACGCAGACAATAAATCTTTATTTCAAAGAAAACTCCAACGGTGAGGTTAAAGATCATCTGGTTTGGGACGCATTCAAAGCGGTTCTTCGGGGGAAGTTGATTGCGATTTCCTCTAAACGGAAAAAAGAGAAAGAACGGTTTATCAAAACCACACTGAATCATATTCAAGAATTAGAAACTCTACATAAACGTACTGGTAGCAAGAAAATATTTAAAGACCTTTTGGCACATCGAAAAATATTAGAAGCACATGAAACTACAAAAATACAGAAAAATCTTACTTTTATGAAGCAATTATATTGGCAAAAAAATAACAAAAGCATCAAACTTCTCGCCTGGCGAGTTAAAAACAAACAACGACAACGTAAAATTTTATCAATAAAAACTTCGAAGAACGTTCTGACCACGGATCCAGAGGAAATTAACAAATGCTTCACACTATTTTACGAGAAGCTTTACAGCTCCACTAATCCAAAGGTGGATAAAATCCGAGACTTCTTAAGACAACATCACCTGACAAGAACCTTACAACAGGAACATCGAGATTATTTGGACCTTCCAATCACCAACACTGAAGTTCGAGACGCACTGAAATGCACGAAATCCAACACTGCTCCGGGTACGGATGGCTTCGGCCCTTTATTTTACAAAACGTTTCAAACATCTTTAATTGAACAATTCACAATAACATGCAACCATATAATGTCTACGGGTCTTCTTCCTCCATCTTGGACTGAATCCAAGATCACCACGATTCCTAAAGATGATTCCAATAGAGATTCACCATCCGCATATCGTCCAATTGCTCTACTCAACTGCGACGCGAAACTTTTTGCAAAAATCCTTGCCTCTAGACTTCAGCGTATTCTTCCTAACTACATCGCTGATGACCAAACGGGTTTTATCCCCAACCGCACACTCACGGATAATATCCGTAGAACTCTGAATCTCATAGCACACTCCAACCATCAATCTACGGAATCCCTTCTGCTCTCGATCGACCTTGAAAAGGCCTTTGACAGTTTGGAAACCACCTACCTCAACCAACTTCTACTGGAAATGGAGTTCGGAAATAGGTTTAGATCATCTATCAAAGCTCTCTATGCGGCGCCCACTGCCTGTATCCAAACTAACGATATAATTGGAAAAAGGATCGCCATGCAGCGTGGTACCAGACAAGGCTGTCCCCTGTCGCCGTTATTATTCGCACTAGCAATGGAACCGCTAGCGACCGCCATTAGAGAAAACCCAAAAATTAAAGGTATTCGTATACATGATTCTATACACAAAATCAGTTTATATGCTGACGACGTTGTCCTTTTTTTAACCGAACCGGCAGCTTCTTTAACAGCACTACAGGAACTCTTCAAAGACACGCAAGATCTGTTCGGCTTAAAAGTCAACCTTGGAAAATCTCAAATAATTCCAATCAACATATCGGATGATACAAAACACTCCATTCAATCCAATTTTCCGTATAAATGGAATTACTCCTCCTGGCGATGTCTCAGAATCGATATCCCTACAGATTTACAGGACCTCCTTAAATGCAATCTTCAAGCACTTTTTAAAGACCTCCGAAATAAAATGAAACAGTGGTCTTCGATGCAATTTTCTTGGGCAGATCGGCTTAGTGTCATCAAGAGCATTCTTTTACCAAAATTTTTATTTATACTTCGCTCTCTACCAATACAAATCACGAGAAAGGAACTTTCTAATTGGCAGACGGCCTTTCTACAGTTCTTTTGGAATTACAAAAAACCACGAATTAGCTTTGCAGCCCTAAAAAGACCATCAAAAAAAGGAGGCTTTGATTTCCCGGATCTACTCCTATACTACGAAGCAGTACAACTCTCCTCAATCGTTAAGTTGCTCACCGCAGAAACTCACCCAAGCTGGCAATCTTTGGAAGAACACATATGTGATCAGATACCATTATCGGATCTTATTTGGCAAACGAACGTGGAAAGACATGAAAATGTTCACCTAATATCATTCTTGGAAGCGGCTTTGGAAGTTTGGGACCGCAGACGTCCGGATCTATTATCAAAAAACTCTGTATTATCTTCTTTTTTAAACCAAGACTGGTTCATCCCTGGAAAAGAACCGAAAGCTTTTCAATCTTGGAGACAAGCGGGAATATCTAGATTGATAGACCTTCTTGATAAAGGACTTCCTCTCACGAAAGCTCAAATAGAACAGAAAATTGGCGAAAAAATACCTTGGTTTCGTTATTTACAAGTTCAGCATCTCCTAAGGGAAAAGATTCCATCACATACTCCCAGTAAATCTTTCACAGACTTCGAAAAATTGATCATTTACAAAACAGATAATATTAAAGGTTTAATTTCTAAAATCTATAAAATCCTTGTCAACACCACAAAACAGACAGCTTTAAAATCCCAAACTCATTGGGCAAAAGATTGCCAAAATAGGATTCAACAGGATCAATGGCCAGACATATGGTCATCACCAAACCTGTCTTCCAAAACCTTCAACATCAAATTAACTTCCTTCAAGACTCTACACCGATGTTATCTGACCCCTGTACGTCTGTGCAAGATCTATTCCGTTTGTGATGACAAATGCTGGAAAGGCTGTGGACAACCTGCGGACTTTCTTCATTGTTGGTGGACTTGCCCCTTCATCCAACCATTTTGGTCTCTTATCTTGACTCAAATTAAATCCATCGTAGGAATTGACTTACCTGCTCTTCCGGAGACGGTCCTCCTAGACATCCTTCCTGATACCTGTGAAAGAAAAACACAAAGAAATTTAACTTCAATTTTATTAGCTATTGCCAGGATAACAATCGCTCAGAAATGGAAAAGGAGCTCCTCACCTAACCTATATGACTGGCAAAACAACTTGTGGGAACATTTCATTTATGGGAAAACGACTTCTCCTCAATCACAGAATGCTGTTGAAAACTTTCAGGCGATCTGGTTCCCAGTAGTTACGTACTTAGCTAGAAACGAAATCATCCCGAAGAATGAACATCTTAAGGACTTATTACACTTTTAAACATTAGAATCCACACAAGAGAATCTTGTTAGACTGAATATATCCTTACTTAGGCGTATATTCTGCTTGTTCCATATACAGTTGTTTATTCCTTTATGCTTTATATGGCTATCGTTAACCTGACTTATGTTGTATTATACATGTAAAATTAATAAAAAATTAATTGAAAAAATAAATAAATAAATGTGAGAGAAATTGTAGTGTATATTCATAGGTTCAATGATCATGGGGAAAATTTTAATTGCCAAAGAAGTTGTTTAGCAAAGTTTCAAGATGATTGCCTGAGGTCAGTACCTCTGCCCAAATTAATAAAAAATTAATTGAAAAAAAAATAAATAAATGTGAGAGAAATTGTAGTGTATATTCATAGGTTCAATGATCATGGGGAAAATTTTAATTGCCAAAGAAGTTGTTTAGCAAAGTTTCAAGATGATTGCCTGAGGTCAGTACCTCTGCCCCCACACTTATTTTGGGGGCCAGGGAGTGCCAGTGAGAAGCAGCCCCACTGACAATGCCATGGGAACAGCCAGCATAATCCTCCCAAGCTACAACCATGGCAAGGCCCGTGCTGCAGGCTGCCAGCCAGGAGGAGATTGGCCAGCTGACAGAGGCATGCCAGCTGGCAGGACCAATAGCCCAATGCCAGCACCATATTGGGTGAGGTTCCTGTTGACAGCTCAGCACAGGGAAGGTGTGCCTGGCAGCAGGCAGTCTCAAGCAGCCTCACAGCAGCAACCACAAGGAGCCAGCGAGTTAGGGAAGTGGGAGGCCAAGCTCACCAAAGCCTTCACTAGAGTCAACCAAGGTCTCAGGATCCATTGAAGCCCTAATGGAAGGGCAGGGGGAGCAGGTGGCTTTCACCGTCTTAGGCCCTTTAAGGAAGGCCAGGGAGGGGGTCCTGGGGGGCAATGCCCCCTCATGAATGTGCTGTGCCCTCCCAGTCCCCCTCCCCTCCCCTAGGAAGCAGAGGGAGCCCCACCTCCCATGGGATGAGTGATGGCAGCATCAGTCACCAGCATACCTGCAGTTGCCCTCACTTTCCCGAGAAAGGGAATGAGGAACAATGCTGAGAGAAGGAATGAGGAAAATTGGCAACCAAGCCTCCATTACAAGGCATAAGTGGGTAAATAAATGCAGGGGACGACTACATCTGAGGTTGCCAGATGACTCATTGTGAGGCAACAGCGCTTGCAGCCTTACCTCCACAAAATCCGGGTTGTTGGGAGGCTGTGAGCCGCTTCCAGACCTTTTCGAGTGAGTGACTGAGCCTGGAAAGATGAGAGGAGCATTGTGAGATGGCCTCGCTGTGAATGAGCGATTGCCCATTGTGACACCTTGGGGGTATTCTTCAATGCTGCAAGTATCAATGTTGTTGTAACAGGCATTCCCAGGAAGTGACTATCAAAACACAGCATGTTGGTCCTGCCAGAATAATTTCCATGAGACATGTGCTGGGGGGGGGGAGCGACATGTCTTTCCTGCTCTTTAAGGTGGATTGGGGTGGGAGGGAGGAGGGGGGACAGGAGCCCTGATGTGCACATGTGCACCAGCCATCCCCTCTCCACCCCGCCCCCTTTCTCCACTGTGAGTGCACATGCTCCCCTTGCTGTTGGCACTTCCATTCTTTTTTCTCCCCCTGACCCTCTTCCATCCAGTGCTCTCCTCCATCCAGTGCCCCCCACCAAAAATCATCTAGCTGTGGGACTTGGAGGGGAGAAAGGCCAGGCAGCCCTAGCAGGGGAACCATAGGCCTGAATACCTGCCACTTTCCAGATATGGGTATGGTGGGAGGAAGGAATGGCAGAGCCTGGGGATATCTTCCCCAAGAGGATTATTTAAAAGACACACTCTGGAGCAGCCAGAATTGTTCCCAGCCAGTAAGGAAAAGGTAACAGGCTGAGAAGACTGAGGGAACTGGGTGAACTAAACGCCCCTCTTGCCCAATTCTGAGACTGACACTGGAGCAGCCACCCCATTAAAAGAGTCCATGGAAGGTGTGGCAGCCCCAGTCATTGACCCAGCTTAGGAGGAGCCTGACAACAATTTACATCAATGTGTATGTTTGATTGGCTGATTACGTAAGTTGAAGACATGCAATGAAGGTCTGTCTTGGCATGTCTCCCTGAGAAATTTGCTGTTTTTTGGTTGTTTTTTAAATCCCGGGAGGGATATTTTTTATTATTTTTTTAATACGACTACAAAACTACAAAGAAAGTATAAGGGAAGGGGATTATATCTAAGGATAAAGAATAGATAACCACACTACCTTAAAACCCAAGAGGAGGTGAATCTAAGTGTTATTAATAAAATCCGTGTTAATCTAAGTGTTATTAATAAAAGTGTTAGTACAACAATATACTTTTGGAGTTCTTGTTTTTCTCGGCTTCAATGTTAGTATGTTAGTGTTGTGAGAGAACTTTCTGAGCATCTTCTTGTTATTTTCTTCAAAAGGCAATTTTGAAATAAAATTTTCACAGTCCTTCTGCCTTCGGTTTTCTGTCTCTAAAATCATATATAACTTTCGTTGCGCCTGCACCCATTTCTACAGCAGAGTCCTCATCCATTCCAGAGGTAGCTGAGTCACTTGATTTCGATTCTTCATCTTTGGATTCTTCCTCCAATCCCAACTGGCGTCTCAAAAATTCCTTGGCTTTAAAAATGGAGTCATTCTTTTCACTTTTGTCGTTGATGTCACCCTCTGGGATCGCCCACCTGTACGAAATTCCATTGGTTTGAAGAAAAGAAATTAAGTCCTTATAGCTTTTCCTCTTTTGGCGAATTTCAAATGGGATGTCTTTTAAAGTTTTAATGTTTATATTCCCCATTTTCAGTGGAGTTGCTGAGGTCGCTTTTAAAATAGCATCTCTGGTCTGTCTTCTAGAGAATCTGACCACAATTTCTCCAGGCAGGCTATTTTTTAAAATATAATTGGAGTATGCCCTATAAGCAGTCTCCATCTCTTTTACTACTTCATCTGCTGTTGAGCCTATTGCTGGAGCAATGATCTCGCTGAGCAACTTCCTCAGATCCTCTTTCGCCAATTCAGGAACTCTCTGGAATCTGAGAATCATGTTGGCTTTTTCCATTTGTAGCTGTAACAAACGGTTTTCTTGGAAGTTTTGTTTTGCTTCAACTTCCCCTATTCTTTTCTTCATTTGTGGTGTCTATCTCTTTAATTCTCTCAGTCGTATGCTCCACCTTCTTTGCCTTTTCTGCCAGTTGGAGCTGCTGGGATGTGAAGTTTTGATTCAGCGAAGTCAGTTGCTGGTTAATACCATTGAGTTGCTCCATCACCGGCTTGAACATATCCACCAACATTTTCATGACGTCTGCTCCCTCTTCTGGTTTTGGGCTACCCACCAGTTTTGCTTTAAACTTTCTTTGCAAGGCCGCCATTTTATACAATTGTTTACAATTCCAAACCACTTCTTGTGAACTCGAAAAATCATCATCTCGATGTCAGCGCTCCAGTAAGTCTCTCAAAACAAAATCGCTGCTTGTTTCCCCCCTGCCCCCTTCGTTACGCTTATCTGTCCATTCGCATAAGAGGCGTCCCTCTTTGCGCTCCGCTTTTCCCACGGGGGGGGGTAGTTCGCTTTTAAAATATTCCGCTTATTTTGAACTCACATTCATTGTCGGTCATTTCTCTGACCTCGCTCACAGTAATTGATATTCTGCTCGATCTCCAGCACTTGTCACAGTCGAATCAGCTTGTGCCCAAGGGCCACAAAGCGACAGGACTGTTAGGGCAGAGGGAAGCCTCAATTCTCCAGCATTTAGCCGTCAAAGAGGCTGCCCCTCAAAAGCCCTATGGCCAGGAGCCTATCACAAAGGCTCCGTGTGGGTGCTTCTTGAAGTAGCACCCCTCCATACCACTGGTGTGCGAATCCCTCCCCTGAGGTCCGGGGAGAACGACCGCCATAGCTGATCCACAAACCGGAAGCTCGAAAAATTTGCTGTTGATACATTATAAAGAATACTGAAATTTTGAAAATGTAATGACATCAGTAAATTCAGCTCTGGACCCTGAAAGGATTGTTTTACTATAAATGGCATTTTTTTTTTAAAAGCCAGTATAAGCTTCAAATAGTGAGCATAATGATAATTCACACTTGCTCAACATGAAGATTTTAACATTTAACTTCTCAGTGCAATACCAATACCTGTGACATAGTATTTTCACATAAACCTCTTAATTAACAATTAATGATTTCCAGTAGTCAAGTCCAGGAAGTTACTCACTTTGTGAGTGCTTTTAAATATTTCTGAATCATCAAAGTACAGTTGGTAGTCAATGCTAAAGGAATAATTAAATGGATTCCTAAAAGGTCTGGCATGACTCATGTGTGTGAATATTCTTATCAATGTGAATGGATTTGCATGCTCATGCACTGCATTCCCTGTTGTGTGTCATAGAAGGTTCCTTTACATTTAAAAAGAATTACATCTAACTAAATGTGACAGTGTCCACATGCATGTGTTAGAATGTCAGCTGCACCAGCAAAACACCAACGTTTTCTGCACAAACGGGGACAAGGTATATATAGGAACTCTGGGGCAAGTAATGCTCTGTATTCTTGGTGCTTGGGGGGGCAACAGTGGGAGGGCTTCTAGTGTCCTGGCCCCACTGATGAACCTCCTGATGGCACCTGGTATTTTTGGCCACAGTGTGACAGAGTGTTGGACTGGATGGGTCATTGGCCTGATCCAACATTGGCTTCTCTTATGTTCTTATGTTCTCTTAATGGGTCTCCTCACTCCTGCATTTGTATTCCTCTGCCACTTTCTTTCATTTCCACAGAGGTATTTGCAGTCCAAGGAGCAAAAATGCAGTTTGCTCCCTCTCATTTTACAAGGGAATTCCTGGAAACAGGGAAGTCTGATGTTGCGCCACAAGAGAGGACAAACTGTGTTTTTGCACCTTGGATGGCAAATACCTCTGCAGAAACAAGTGAAAGAGGTGGAGGAATACAAATGCAGGAGCAGGGAAACCCATTTGTGTGGAAAACATCACTGTGAGACATTGGGCAGCTTTAAACCAGAAGAGTGGTGGGAAGGATGAGACTGCTGAATCCTTCCTTCACCAGTTGTTTCCCAATGCAATTGCTTTTCTTCACTGCTTTTAATTGCGGTAGGACTTATTTTCAGTCTTTAGACCCACCACCTAGTGGTAAATTTGCAAACCCCAACCCCCGCTGAGCCTGCGCTGATGGGGGGGGGGCTGCTTTTCCTCTGTGAGAGGCATGAAGAATAAGGAACCAACAGGGGGCAGAGCCAGCCTGTCTAGGCTTGGCTCCTGCCCCCTGCCTTACAGTCAGTCGATAGAGCTCGGGTTGTCAGATTGCGTGCTGTGCTGCTGGGTGCTTTAAGGGTTTTGCATTGGCAGAAACAGCTACAGCAGCGTCTGGGAGCAGTCCGACAGCTCAGCGGTGGTGCGCTCTTTCTGGGTGGCTGGGAGGCCAGTAGTCAGTGCAGGGACGGGACGGCTGGATCGATTCAGGCATCGACGACTGCATGCAGCTCCTGGCTGAGACAGGCATCGGGTCTCTGAAGAAGGTAGTGGCGGCAATAGTTTGTTCTGGGGCTGGACGGCTACGGTGGCGACGCTGACATAGAGGTGGCTTGTGTGCGGCAGGGGAGGTCCCGCTTCAATTCGTTCACCTGCGCGGCTGGCTGTGGGGCCAACAACAACGTTTTAGGATGGGTCGCCATTGACTAAATTTCAATTTGGAGCAATTACCAAGAGGGCTCTGGTTGCTTTGGGCTTTGGTAGTTTTCAATTTGCAACTCACTCTTTCAGAATTGGGGCAGCTTCCACTGCTGCAGCTGTGGGATATCAGGGACCTGACATCCAAAGAATTGGAAGGTGGCGGTCAGCACATTACAAAACTTATGTCCGGACCTGCAAAGTTTGAGCTGCTCATTCAGTTTGTTATAAAGGGAAGGAGCATGCTGTTTTTGAGCCTTGGGGCTCTTGTCTTGTTATGGTTAACCTAGTTTCTGTTTCAGGTGCTGTTGGTGGCCATCGGAGGAGCTGGGTACTAATATGTGGCCAAAGTATGGTGTTCTGGGCCGGGCACCAGGCCAAGAGAATGACCATCGGATCCCAGTTGGGATGCAGTGAGCAGGCAGAGGTCGAGTGGCTTGGCCGAAGAGGCATGCACTGGCCTCAGTTGATGCCGCTACTATTTGGGGAGAGACGTGGTCCTCCGCCTGATGTTTTGGTGATACAACTTGGTGGTAATGATTTGGGTCTGATGAAAGGTAAGGCCCTAGTAATTCAGGCCAAGGCGGATTTGGCTGGTATTGTGGACCGTTAGCCTGGAGTGCAACTGGTCCTCTGGAGTGCAACAGGTCCTGTCAGCAATGTTACCGTGTCAAGTGTGGCACAGCCTAGGGGACCCTAGGTGTTTGGACCGGGCGAGGCGGAATGCCAATCGGCAGCTTAAGAATGCCATGGAGGGCGGTTTGGGCATCTTTCTGTTGCACCCTGATATATGGGTCAAATTCCCTGACCTGTATAGGGAAGATGGGGTTCCTCAAGCGAGGGGTCCTGGCGGCGCTGGATCGCATGGTGGGGGCCAAGGCCTAAGCAGAGGCTTGACCTTTGCTGTGGCGGGGTAGCGTGATCAGGATGGAAATGGTGAGCACCGGGGCATTGTTATAAAGGAAATAAAGGGTCCTCCAGGAACGGCTTTCGGGCCTTTGCGGCTCAAGGCCGGGAAGGGGTGATCTTCCTTGGAACAATCTGGCTTGGCTTACCTTAGTGAGCCTTTGCAGCTTCTGGGGTGGTGGGTCAGGGGTTCTCTCGAACATGCCATGCTGCTGGTCGAAAGCTACCTTCGGTGGCTTGAGATCAGAGCAGGTGCATCGCCCAGAAGGAAATGAAGGTGGTCAGGAGTTTGACACCTGTCATATTCCTCAGTACATTTCTGGTAACCCCTCGCTAGTATTTGTTGTTATTAAATAATTAATAAAGTGGCACTTGTTAAATCCATATTGATGTCTGTCTCTTTATTCCGACTGGGGGGGCAATGGGAAGCAGATAATTGTTGGGGATTCTCTTTTCTGTACCCCACCTCACCTCATTTAACATGTCTAATTTTACAGTTAGAATCTCTTTTACCAGTACCATTGGACAGAAAGTGATATTTCCCCATTTAGATTTTGCTGTGCTGCGTTGTTAGAGACAGTCTAGATCTTAACCAGTGTTCCCTCTAAGCTGAGTTAGTGTGCACTAGCTCACAGTTTTTTAGCCTCCAGCTCACGCATTTTTATCTTCGCTCAGGAAGGATGGCTCCAGAGCAAACTAAGTTATGCAGCAGCCCAATTGCTCGCTCACAACTTTAATGCCAGTAGCTCACAAAGGAGAATTTTTGCTCACAAGACTCCACAGCTTAGAAGGGAGCGTTGATTTTAACTCACGTTTCTATGGTCTTCACATGAAAGAGACATTTTTATATTTTTGCATTTTAAATACTCTGAATAGATTCATATTTGCAACACTGAACAATCACATACACATTTTTAATTTGTTTTATTAGAGAAATTTTTTTAAAGGCCATTATGGTGATCTTGCCCTCTTCCGTTTGGTGATCCTAGCCTGCACATTAAATGTACCAAGAGAAGTCAAGCCTCATCCTCCTCTCCCAACGTGCTGCTCAGACAATGACAAGCTTAGCGAATGCTGCTTAGTGCCAAGGACAACCCAGCCTGCCACCCAACAAATGACGGGTTGTTTTAAGGGACATCCCTTCTTCCGTAGATGCCTCAGGGTGCTTGCCAATTAGCCATACCTGTTCTAGCAGCTTGCTGTTCCTAGTTGTATGACCTGTTCAGTCAAAAGATCAGGTCTATTTATAACTCCGCACCATAGACACATTATGAAGAAGAATTTTTAAAAAGAATCCCTATGGTAGCCACTCAGAGAAGATTTTAAAAAAAAAAAAAAAACCTGTCCAGCCCTCAAAGGTGACCAGCTGATGTCACGGGGATCCAGACTTTGTCGATGGCTCCACAGCACACTATAAAACCCATGTGGGAATAGCAGAGCCTCCATTGAGCCCTCCCATTGACACAGTGCCTCCCAGCAGGACCAATAGTGTCTCATGCTACATTTGAAATAGATGGGCTGACACAGTGGCATTCATGTCTCCAAGAAGGCCATGAATGAATAAGCGGCTTATGCAAATTATTCTCTTACAGTGCTATCCTAATCAGTGTTACACTGTTCTAAGCCTATTGATTTCAATGGATTTAGGAGGATTTAACTCTGTGTAGGATTGCATTATTGATGATTTTTTTACAAGACTGTGTCTTTTGGAAGCCATTGAAATTTAGCAGTCTTATCGGTATGACCCCATGGAGGTATTAAATTGCATTTCTAATGCCAACCAAAATCTACCTTCCAGATACCCTTAAAAAAAAAAAATCCCTGTAAGCAATTTTGTGTTTTCTGTGCCTCATCCCTTACAAGGAAACACAAGTCTGCCTTTTAATAAGGCCCAATAATGATCCTGCTTTAAAGGACAAGGCCTAATCACTTGCTGCTTAGCATTCCAGCCACATGACAGCGGAGATAGAATAAATCAGTGAAAACAGCAAGATGCAGCACAACTAATTTTCATGTAAAAAGGGGTGATTGCCTTTTTTTTAACCATTGTGATGTTTTTTTAAGCTGTTAAAACCCCAAACATCCTCGTCTATCAGTTTATGAATTATTAATTTTTTTAAAAAGCGAGAAAAGAGACTCCCCCCCCTCCCTAAATCTCATCTGCTAAGCCACCGCAGACTGAAGTGCCTCACACTGATTCCTGATTTACATAGTCCCAGTTGGAAGCTAATGAAGACTGCTGAGCCACCTTTCAAGATGCAGATAAACCTTCATGTATTTAAAAGCAGGGAATGTGCGCTTGTTGCTGGCAAATTATTCATCTCAGATCTGAAGTTTCTGACACCGCCTGCGTCAGATAAACTGTCACCCAAATTGCAAACTAATTAGTGATTCAAACATTTTCGAGCTGATTGATGACAGAATAATTTACGCTTGTTTCTCAGTTTCCAGCTGGCACAGGCTGCTGACTGGAGCCCTAATTAGCGCGAGTGCATCAGTCATGTTCTGCCAAGGCAGCACATACAATTAAAAGGCAGTTTAAATGGAATATCACATTAAAAAGGCTGGGAGATGCAAATGTGAGGAAACAGCACTTTAGGAAGAAATGACAACAGAACCCCATAAACCAAAACAGAATAGATCGGGACTTTTTTTCTTTTTTTTTAATGAAGAAGAAACTTTTACTTTACATAGGTTATTTAACTAAACAAAACAAACAGTGAGACAAAATGGGCATGCTAAAGACTTCTTAATCTATGATGCTTTAGCTATTGCTACCTCCTCTTAATCGCTTGAGCAAATGATAACATTTTAATATCATTTAGGGATGTTTCAACAGTAAGGCCTGAAATGGAGAATGTATACAGATTTGTAAGTTTCTTTCCCTCTCAATTCTCAGTTTTCAGCTGTCATTACTAGTTAGCCCATACAATTGAAAATATGAATAAACTCACAGTGCACTTAGCTTTCTGACAAGTGAGTTAAGGCCTTGTGAGGCATGCTTAAATCTGGCAGCAGTGCCGGATTTACACATAAGCTAAATAAGCTACAGCTTAGGGCCTCGCAATCTGCTGGGGCCTCGAATAAAAGCACAATATAAAAATGATTTCAAATATTAAAAAGGCGTATATATTTTAAATTTTTCTGAGACCAGCTGATATAATTTAAAACAGTAGGGGGCCTCTGGGTTTTGTATAGCTTAGGGCCTCAGCAAGTCTAAATCTGGCCCTGTCTGGCAGCTTAAATTTAGCAAAGGTTATCTTGACATTCACAGATTAATTAATTAATTGATTAATTATTTTATGGCATTGTGTGTAGAATAGCTAGGAGATCCTAAGATTGCCTGGCAGCCAGAAGTTCTTGGTCTTTTAGCATTATGACCACTAGGTGGTAAGCTAGACTTGTTTTTAAGGCAAGAGACATTTCAGAGGTGGTTTGCCATAGCCTGCCTCTGTGTGATGATCCTGGTATTCCTTGGAGGTCGCCCTTCCAAATACTAGCCAAGGCCGATCATTCTTAGCCTCTGAGATCTGACAGGATCAGGCTAGCCTGGGCTATCCAGGTCAGTGCTGAACTAATCACAGCTAAATCCTGTAATGAAGAACTTTACTCAAACTTGCCAACTACCTTGCAAGATATGATATATTTTAATGAAACGAACAATCTACCTTTATTACCAGTAACAGTGTTGATGAAATCAAATTTTCAGACCAGAAGGCCAGAAATAATGTCAAATAGGGATGCCACAGACTTTGAGACAAAAAAGTCTGTCAGGTGAACATACCATGTTCAACTGTTACAGTCACAACAGCTGAGCCTCAGATGTCCCCACCTCAATGACTGAAGACCTGAGCAGCTTGCAAACAGCCAAGTAGCTCTTTTTATAAAAGCAGCTCCCTGCTTAAAACAAGCAAATAGAACATGATACAGATGTTCAGCCAGTAATGGAGATAATCCTTTGGCTCTTCCTTACCCAAAATGTCTACCAGGTCTCATTTAATGATGAAAGACTCCATGTGCTCAACTGGAACTGGCTCAATAAATGCTAGTGATGGCAAAAGCCACCCAGCTTAACTTAGAATACAGTCACTTCTTCCCATTTTTCTCTGAAAATATTCGGGGGGGGGGGGGGGCCTCCCAATTGGAGTCTTCCCAATTCTATTCTGAAAAGGTCTAGTCAAAATAAATTGGGAAACAGCTTTCACTTCCCAAGAGTGTCATTTCCAGCTAAGGATGAGGCCTAAAAATGGACCTGGTTCTTGCAAGCCTGCTCTTTCTGAGTGAAGGACAAGATTTTTGATATTTTTTTTGCATAGAATTCTTGCAAGTGATAGGGCAAATTCCATTAGGGATGAGCACGAACCAAACCATGTCATTAATTTTGCCCTGTGCATGGTTGTATAGCCATTTGTGGTGGTTCGTGGATGGAACAGAAAGCAAGGGTTTAAAGTGACAGAGTCCCTTTAAACACCTGGTTTCTGTTCCCTGCAAAAGCTGCAAAAACAGCTGAGCGGTGGGGAGGTGCTCTCCATTGTTCAGCTGTTTCAGGCTATCTTGTGCAGTCCCTTTAAACTTCAAAGGGACTGCAGAAGACACCCCAAAACAGTTGCACAGCAGGGAGGCACTCCCCGCCACACAGTAGTTTTGGGCAGTCTTCTGCAGTCCATTGAAACTTTAAGCTACTCCCCACCACTCAGCTGTTTTTCTGGCTTTTTGCAAACCCCTTTCCATGGAGTTTGTGGGACCTCAAACCAATGTTCCCTCTAAGCTGTGGAGTCTTGTGAGCAAAAATTCTACTTTGTGAGCTACTGGCATTAAAGTTGTGAGCGAGCCATTTGGCGACTGCATAAATCAGTTTGCTCTGGAGACATCCTTCCTGAGCTGAGACAAAAACATGTGAGCCGGAGGCTAAAAAACTGTGAGCTAGCTCATAGTAACTCAGCTTAGAGGGAACACTGCCTCAAACCACAAACCAGTTCAGGTCACAAAATGGCCTCCTGGTTCAATTTGGTTCATAGTTTGGCCAGGAACCACGAACTTAATCACATTTTCCCGGTTCATGCCCATCCCTAAATTCCATTACAAATCAGATCCATAGTCCAAACATCTACAGTTCAGAAAGTGATTCCCATCCCTAGGATATATGTACTGTCTTGGGGCAGAGGAGAATGTGTTTAATTTGAAGATTTTACAAAGTCAGTGTGTATATGTTGATGAAGCTATATGCTTGTACCTCTTCATAATCCCTGGTAATTGTTTTATTTAGTCCTTACTCTCTCTAAACAACATACATAGGACCAGGATGCTTTTAGTTCTTATAGTAAAATGCCTCATACCTAGGGTTGCCAAACTCTGGGTGGTGCCTGGACTTCTCTTGGAATTATTACTGATCTCCAGATTACAGAGATCAGTTCTGCTGGAGAACCAGGGACCCCATGGCATCACATCCTTCCTGAACTCACTCCCTTCCTCAGACTCTGACCTCCCCAGGCTCTTCTCTCAAATCTCCAGGAATTTTCCAGCCCATATTTGGCAAACCTACTTACACACTAGCAACTAATGCCAGAGTTTGCAGTCCCAAAAGATTGTTTTTAAATTTGCAATAGGCTATGAAGGACTCCTTACTGACTAGCAGGAGAAAAGAGGAGAATGAAGACGGAGGGGCCACTTCAGAACCAGCCAGTGCCACAGAAACATAGATGACATTGGCTGCAGAATAACAAAGAGCAACCTGAGCCTCATGTAAGCAGGGGTCTTTTTGTAGAAAAAGAGCTGCAGGAGCACATTAGCATATGGTATGCTAATGAGCTACTAGGCTATTATCATATGCCACGCCCCCTGACATCACCAGAAGTGATGTCAGAAGGGGAAGCAAAGGGGGGGAGGCGTCTTCAAAAGCCTTCCCTTCCCTTCCCCAGATGGCCTGTGGGGGGGGGGCGAAGAGAGAAGGGGTTTAAACTTTAAACCCCTTTTCACTAGAGTTGGGCCGTATAAAGAGGGAAGAGAAGAGAGAGAGTAGAGAGAAGGGAAGAAGGAAGGAAAGAGGGAAAGAAAGAGAAGGAAAGCAGGAAGAAAAGAAGGAAGGAAAGAGGGGATAAAAAGAGAGAAGGAAAGAGGGAAAGAAAGAGGAGGAAAGAAGGATGGAAAGAAAGAGAGAAAAGGGAAGAAGGAGGAAAAGGAGGAAAAAAGAGAAGTAAGGAGGAAAAAAAGAGAAGTAATTTTAGTAATGTCATTTTAGACTGCTCAGTTTTATGTGCTTTTATACCTGGGCTTGTTTGTGGGTGTTTAAAAACTTTGTTTGCTTTTGTTTTTATTAGCCCAGTTATGTTTTACTTGTGAGTTGCTTCAGGTACATCTGGAGAGACGCCATCCAAATCTTCGAGCTAAATAAATATAAACCCACCAGGAATTGAAATATTTTGTGGAGGTCTTTCTCTGGGAACACTTACTTTTCGGTGGCTCCCAGGAATAGAAGCTCTGTCATAGTGATAATTAAACTTCCTCTCTCCAAAGCTACCCAATGGGTGGGTAGACTTTTAGTTTCAGGTGCCAAGTTAAGCCTGTTTCCCCAGGCTTATGATTTATTTTGGATGTGTATGTGTGGTTTCTCTGTCCCTCAATTTGTCTTACTTTTTGAGTGCTGGTTTCAGGAATGGACTTGTTTATATTACTGAATTTATTATTTTTAATCGTTGATTATTGAAATATTTTAATTGTTGGTTTTCTATAGAAGCTGCCTTAGAAATGTTGAATCAAGAGATGGAGTATGTTTTTCTAAAATTCACACATTAAGATTATAGTTTCATGGAGACTAGCACGAGGTTCACCAACAACTTTACAAGAGTTTCATCAAGAGGAACAGGCTAACTTGAAAGAAAGAACATCTGCATTTGCACCTATCAAGAGGCTGGGGTTTTAGTTTTCACAGTTTTACTGCCTTATAAATAAGCGTTTCAATGACAGTTTTATCCAGAGTTAGGGATTAACTTTAAAGAACTTTTCTGTATGTATCCATGAATTTGGACTAGGATTACAAAAATTAGAAAAATAATGCAAAAACAAAAAAGTAGAATCATAGAGTCATAGAGTTGAAAGAAACTTCCGGGGTCATCTAGTCCAACCCCCTGCACAATGCAGGAAACTCACAAATACCTCTCCCCATAACCCCAGTGACCCCTGTTTCATGCCCAGAAGATGACAAAAAAATCCTCCAGGATCCCTTGCCAAACTGGCCTGGAGAAAAATTGCTTCATAACCCCAAAGTGGCAATCAGCATTTTCATGGGCATGTAAGAAAGGGCCACAAGAACTAAGCACTGATGCAACCCTTCCTGCCCTCCCTCTCATGATCTGCCTAAGTTCACAGAATCAGCATTGCTGTCGGATGGCCTTTAGACATGATATTCATAAGCAATTCAGAAAACAGAATTACAGAAGTAGAAGACAAATAGAGGATAATACATAGAGCACCTGGTTTACTAACCACAGTTGAATTTGTGCAGAATCTCATTTTACATGCTAAACTGGTGAAGAATTTTTAAGGACATGACATTTGACTTATAATATATTGCAAGAATTGCAGACTGGAAACATTTGTACTCAGAATTGATATGCAGGTAATTAAAAACTTCAGTAATGTCACTAGTCTGATTTATATTCTTTTTTTGAATGAAATAATGAGAGTCCATGTGATATTGTAGCTATACTGTTGGGCTGAGATGTGGGAAAGCCAGGTTCAAATATCCTTTTCAATTATGAAATCCTTTCAGAGCAGTACAAAAGAAAGAAAATTATATCAGGTGTACTTTTTGACCAGATGCAAACAAGGCCAAGCTCTGTACCTTTAAAAACTGAAGAGACAAGGTATTTTGGCAGCTTGTCATGCCAGGGGTGAGTAAAGTGACACCTGAAGAATATTTCTTCTTGTCAAAGCATTCCTGGACATCTTCCCATCCAGTCAACCTGAATGTTTTACAGCTTGATCCTATTCATGTTTAATAAGGCACCACTGAATTAAGTAGAACTAGCTTCTAAGAAAGTGTGCATAGGATTCCATAGAATCATAGAGTTGGAAGGGACCTCCAAGGTCATCTAGTCAAACTCCCTGCACAATGCAGGAAATTAACAAATACCTTCCCCCCCCCACACAGCCAGTGACCCCATCTCTATGCCCAGAAGATGTCAAAACCCCTCCAGGAACTCTGGCCAAACTGGCCTGGAGAAAAATTGCTTCCTGACCCCAAAGTGGCAATCAGCATTTCCCTGGGCATTTAAGAAAGGGCCCCAAGAACTATGCACTGGTGCAACCCTTTCTGCCCTCCCTCTCATGATCTGCCTAAGTTCACAGAATCAGCATTGCTGTCAGATGGCCATCTAGCCTCTGTTTGAAAACCTCCAAAGAAGGAAAACCCTCCACCTCCCGAGGAAGCCTGTTCCAGTGAGGAACTGCTCTAACTGTCAGGAAGTTCTTCCTAATGTTTAGCCAAAAACTCATCTGATTTAATTTTAACCCATTGGTTATGGACCAACCTTCTGGGGCAACAGAAAAGAACTCTACCATCATGTAATGTATTCAGATGCTGCCATGAATGCATTAGATGTAACGTGAAACATCTCATTGGGAAGCAATGTAAAGCTTCGTCTTGGACAGGGATTCTAGTCCAAGACAAATGCGTCCAATCACATTCAAGCAAGCTGGAAGCGGGAACGTGTGTGATTGGTCCTTATGCGATCAACCTGATAGGTTGTTATCTGTAAAGTAGGAGTGGCTATATTAGCCGGGAATGTTTAAATACCGAGCAGTTTCAATGGGCAAACTGTTCGGGCTATCAGATGTTGTACCATGTTGGAGAAGTGATCGTGAAGAAGAATAAACTTGAGTTTTGGCTGAAATCACTCTCTGACTCTTTGTTAAGCTCAGGACTTAACACATCCTCTGTATGACAGCCCTTCAAGTATCACCTCTTAGTCATCTCCTTCAGCTTTGGGTGTGTGTGTTTTTTTTTTAGGACAGCTCCCCTTATTAATGCATAAAAAAGAAGACACCTATGGGTAAAAGCATACAGGTTCAAAATATATGGATATAGGACCAGAAACTATTCATATTCATAAACTTGTGCTTCCAGAAGAAATGTGAAACATGAAAAGCATCAGTTCTTCATGAAACCTCATGAAGGAGAAAGCACAGACCCATATGTGACATTTAAAACTATCAGCACACACTTTGG
>NW_015170281.1:422237-459747 GCF_001447785.1 Gekko japonicus | reverse complement strand
TTGTGGGGAGGGGAAGGGGAAGGAGTTTGTAAACCGCTCTGAGACTCCTTTGGGTAGTGAAGGGCGGGGTATAAATCCAATCTCTTCTTCTTCTTCTCTTCCTTCCACTTGAGGGCATTGCAGTGTTGGCATCTGAGTGTCATGGTACTGAGAGCTACAGTGCTGTCTGACTCATAAGCTGCATCAGGATCATATGCCATGCCAGAAGTGATTGCCTCTCTACTTGTGTTCCAGTACTGCTTTGCTCATATCAACACTGCCACTCTGTGCACCTCGGAGTGATCTTGCTGGTACTTGGCCACCACTGCTTGGTGGTCCACATATTTCTTTGCCACATCCCTAAGTTGTTTCCTCCTTTTAGCGATGTTTGCCAGGAGCCTTCTTGGGGACAGTAAGATATGAGAGGTGTGAGGCAGAGTTGGACTAATGGAGGGGTGATGTGTTGGACACTTCTTCAGGTTCACAAGGGAGCAATGTATCCAAATAGCTCCTAGAAAGGTCCTGCACCATCTCCCCATGAACATTCACGAATTATATTGCCATACTGACTTTTTTGAGAACCCCCTATTCAGGAGTCTTGAATCACTGATGTTATTACACAGAAGACAGAACTTCCCTGAATACCAACTGTCTTCAACTGTCCGCAGTCTCCTGTAACTTGTTTTTACCTCAGAATGCTGAGCCCCACAGCTGACCAATCTGGGGGGGGGGAATGCAAACACACCACAGCCTGCCAGGTATAGAGTAAAGCTTTACCCCTTTGGGAAAACACGGTTTACCCCTTTTATTAGAGCTTGATTTTGTAAAAATCCTTTCTTAGTGGGTGCTGACATCATGGAAGGAATATCAGCTGTCTTCAATTGTCTGCAGTCTCCACCTCAGAATTATGAGCTCCACATCTGACCAATCGGGGGGTGGGGGCAAGCAGACAACAGCCTACCAGGCACACAGTAAAGCTATACCCCTTTGGGAAAACACATTTTACCCTTTCTAACCTCCTTAGGGGTCAAATTTCTAAAAAAACCATTCCCTTCTTAATGGGCACTGACATCATGGAAGGAATGCATTCCCCGAATTTTGTGTTCCTAGGTCCAGGGGTTTGGGCTGAGCATTGATGAATCAGTCGGGACACCTGTTTTTATATACAGATAGATTAAACAATTCAATAAATCATGGAAACATGAACACACATAACACAACTAGGAGGGAGACCAATAACAGTTATCAGGAGAATGAAAAATAAACCAACCAACAAAGAGTCTTTGTGCAGTGGTTGAAGGAAACAATAGAAGCAGACAGACAAATCTCCCTGAAAAGGGAATTCCAAAGTCTTGCTACCATGACAGAGAAGGCCCTTTCTCAAGTTATTACAAATCTAGCAGGGCCTGTGAAGATGACCAGAGTGGATGTGCAGGTTCATATAAGAGTAAGTGGTCCTTCAGGTATGCTGCCCCCAGGCTGTATAGGGTTTTAAAAGTAAATACCAGCACCTTGAATTGGACTCTGGAGCAAACTGAGAGCCAGTACATAGAAGAAAACTGGAGTGGTATGGCCCCTATGATCCACTCCCGTCAACATTCTGGCCACAGTATTCTGTACCAATTGCAGCTTCAGGACAGTTTTCAAGGGCAGCCTCACACAGAGGGCATTGCAGTAATCTAATCTAGCTGTTACCAGGGCCTGTACCATAATGGCAATATCTTTTCCATCCAGGAAGCACTCAGTTGGCTCACCAGCTGAAGCTGGTGAAAGGCATCCCTGGCCACTACTGCCACCTGTTTATACAACAGGAGGTTTGGGACCAGGAGCATCCCTAAACCACAAGCGTGTTCCTTTAGGGGGAGTGCAATCTCATCCAGAACAGGACATAACCCATTTCCTGGGTCAGACCATCCCCCCACCAGTAGCTCCTCTGTTTTGGCGAGATTAAGTTTCATCTTGTTAGCACTCCAGGTACCTAGTCACAATTTCTGCAGCCTCCCCAGGTCTGCTGGTAATACAAGATAGAGCTGAGCAATGTTCCCTCTAAGCTGTGGAGTCCTGTGAGCAAAAATTCTATTTTGTGAGCAACTGGCATTAAAGTTGTGAGCGAGCGATCTGGCTACTGCTTAAATTAGTTTGCTCTGGAGTCATCGTTCCTGAGCTAAGACAAAAATGTGTGAGCCAGAGGCTAAAAACCTGTGAGCTAGCTCACACTAACTCAGCTTAGAGGGAACACTGGAGCTGAGTGTCATCTGCATTTTGGTATCAACTCAGCCCAAATCTCCAGATGGCCTCTCCCACTGGCTTTACTTAGATGTTGAAAAAATGGGTGACAAGATAGAACCTTGCAGATCCCTATAGGCCAGAAACCATGGGATGGAACAGCAGTTTCCCAGTACCAATGCTGAGGTGGGACTGAAACCACAGAACAGTGCTTTCCAGTCCCAATCCTGAAAGGAAGTCCAGAAGGATACAGTGATCAATGGTATCAAAAGGTGCAGAGACGTTCAGGAGAATTAAGAAGGTTGCACTCCCCCTATCCATCTCCAGGTGCAGTTCATCCATCAGGGCTACCAAGGCTGTTTCAGTCCCACAACCAGGCCTGAAACCAACCTGGAATGGGTCTAAACAATCTGTTTCATTTAGAAATCCCTGAAGTCCCGGCCTCTATGCAAATAGTCAACTCTGGCCTCGGTCACACGGGAGACTTTTGCCCGGGAGAGGGACGGATCGGGAGCGCAGCAAACAAGCGCGATCTCACCGAAACATCTGGGAAGCGGCTCACACCCGTCCCTGATCCGTCCCTAAACCCGGAAAACCCACTGCAAAAAAGAACCTCCTACAGAGGAGGACTTACCTGAAGCACTGCTGCAAGCGTGGCCGTGGGATCGCCGCCGTGCCCATCATCTGGATCAATCCAGGCTCCCCGCCGAACTGTGCATGCGTACACATGTGCAGTTCGGCTGTCGCGCTCTTTCTTCAGTGGCTTCCCCCTGGCATCTGATCGTGCCGGGGAGGAAGTGCATGGTGGCTCAGGGGATCTATGTGATCCCGCCGCCACGTCTCTCTTTTGATGCGGCTTTAGAAAGCTGCACTTTGCCCATGCTATCCCCCCCCCCATGTGGCAGGGGCCTCTATAGAACAATATGAGGGTTACAAAATCCAAAACTTAACAGAGCAACCTATGGTGCATGTGAAGCATGGACACAATTTTGTGGTGATACAAAAAACCACAATGTATGCCAAAACACCTTCTTTGAAATGCAACGTGGGATGACAGAAGTAGGTACCAGGAGAAGGAGACAAGCAGGGGGATCCAGCATCAAGTGGTGGGGGAAGGAGTATGGCCACAGCAGGAAGGGGGAAGTTCCAATGAACATGTTCAATGTGAAGTTCTCAGCATGCCTCGTTCCAGGGCATAGGTCAGATCCAGATTTAAACTTGCAACTAACAAAAATTGTAGGGTAATTCCCACCAGTCCCCCCTTCCCACTGAAGACCCCCAATTTTCCTCTCATGCTGGTTTTGAGAGTTTCTTGTCTCCCAGGTCAGTATTAGTGGGAAATCAGTGGGCTGCAGTGGGGGTGGGGGGTGGAAAAGTTTTGTTCCATTGATACAAGTGCCTTGTGTGAATCTGATCTGGACAATTTGAGTTTATCAAGTAACTACACCTGTAGGTGATGAAGGGTCACCTGCACAACTTCTAATGGGCAGACAGTTGAGACCCAGATTGCCTGTCTCAGCAACACTGCTACAACCTCTAACCTAAAAGAAGACACACAAGTATATCTGAAATGGGGACAAAAGAAAAATATTATAGCTGAAATGCACAATGTCCTTGCTTTCTTTGCAGTTTGCACATAGCTGACTCATTTATCATCTATCAAAATGGAGGGCGAAAAATCTGCAGGGGTGATTGAGCTACATATGACTCCATGATCATATTGGGTTCCAAATGATGATACAATTGTCTGTATGAGGAAAAGAAAGGATCTGCAGAACACTGACATCTTGAGACATGGCACACCATACAGCTGACATGCAGATGTGCCCACAGTCTCAAGAAAGAACAATTAAGTTTCTAGACAGTGTTTTGGATAGCTGCGTTCTGCTAGTCTCAATTTTAAAAAAGGCATGAGAACACTATTGGGTCTTGAGTTGCTTGCTACCTTCCACAGAACAACTAATTGCCATGGGCTTGAAGGACTATTTGTGCTCTGCTCTACTCTCTGCAGCAGGCTTTTGCTGTTAAAAGCACTTTGAGACATCTAAGGATGAAGAGTCATTTGCAAGGTAGCCCATCATTGTCTTAAGTGGCACAGTGGACTGAAAAAGAGACATCCTTCATGGCTGAACAGCATTGGTCAAGCCCTTAGTTCTTGGAGCATCATGTTGGGGCATGGGAGGAGATGATGTTTGATACCTCTTGGCCCTGTTTCTTTTACATGCAAGTGAGTATGAATGAAGGCAGGGGTAACACTGACTAAGCACAGAGCCAGAGTGAGTTTGCCTGCAAAATACTAGGAAACCAGACAGAATTAAAAAACAGAAACAAATTTTATTAACAAGGAATCATACAATGCATCAAAACAGGAAAATTATCTATCTGTATGTGAAATTTATTCAAAACACTAAGGAGTAAGTTATCTGCTCAGCAGAAGGGAGAGGAGGAAGCAGTGTGAAGAACATAAGGTGAGAATGACAGAAATTGAGGGAGGGAGGGAGGCAAAAACTACAAGGGAGAAGCAAGACCATTGATGCGGCCAAAGTGCGGCTTTGTAAAGCCGGACCAAAAGAAACACGCGGCGGTGGGATCAGATGGATCCCATGAGCCACAGCGCAGTTGCTCCCTGGCATCAATGTTCCCTCTAAGCTGTGGAGTCTTGTGAGCAAAAATTCTACTTTGTGAGCTACTGGTATTAAGTTGTGAGTGAGCAATCTGGCTGCTGCATAAGTTAGTTTGCTCTGGAGCCATCCTTCCTGAGCTAAGACAAAAAAGTGTGAGCCAGAGGCTAAAAAACTGTGAGCTAGCTCACACTAACTCAGCTTAGAGGGATCACTGCCCGGCACAATCAGATGCTGGGGAGAAAGCCATGGAAGGGAGCGCGAGGCAGCTGGCTGCGCATGTGTACACATGCGCAGTTCGGCTGGGAGCCTCAACTGCTCCTGAAGACAGGCACGCCGGCGATCCCATGGCCGCGCTTGCTGCGCCGTTTCAGCTAAGTCCTTCTCTTTTGCTGGTTCTTTTTTTCAGTGCATTTTCAGCATGAAGAGCCGGATCGGGGATGGGTGCGCGCCGCTTCCCAGATGTTGCGGTGTGCTCGCGCCCATTTGCTGCCCCCTTGATCTGTCCCTCTTCTGGCCCAAAACCTCCCGCATGACCGGCACCCATGTGTCATGTGCCAAATGAGAGCTCTGCAGCTCACAAAACACAGGTAGTCTTGAACATCAACAAACATATTTTGGAGAAAGATGTAATTCTTATAGGACAAGAAGGGTGGTAGCTTGGGAGCTCAGAATGAAGAGGTGAGGGCAATAGCCAGCAGTGAGTGTAGGGTGGGTTCACAAAATAAGAAGAATTTTGTGAGAGTTCTAGAAGGGGAGGGGATTTTTAGGGTCAACTTAGGATCAGGAAATAGAATGAGTGGTCATGAGTGGACATAGGAGATAACTGTGGCTAAAGGCCCATTGTTGAGATCTGAGATCCCTGATTAATTATCTGAATGCCCATCCTGGGTAGAGCCTTCTTTTCCAGGATCTTTCAGAAAGCCAGCCAGCCAGCCAGCCAGGATGACTAAATTAGGTGTGGGCCTAATTCCTCTTTCAACATGTGCATTTTGTTCTGGGATCGCCCTGAATGACTGCCAGAGACTCTGCTACCCAGTCTCATGACGCTAGAGGAAGGTGGGAAGATCTTTTAATGCAAAACATGGAGAAAAATAGGTCTCAGCCACTAAGACTGAGGTAATAGGAACAACTTGGAAGCAATGTGATAACAGTTCCACTTGTGAACCTGATGAGAACCTTGCATACAATTATGCATAATGATTGCTGCAGTGTATAAGGACCTGTGGATCAGGGTACTGATCCCACCACTGGCATCAGAAGAGAACATGACCTTTCTAGTCCTCTCCTAAAACCATGCACAAAGAGGCATGATTAATGCCGTTTCTTCTCTTCTGAAAGTGATATCAATACATCTAATTCTCAATATGGACAAATCCGTGAATATTTAAATTAGAGACTGTAGCAACAAACAGACAAGGCAGATTTTCTTTTACAAACCTGAAAAAGTCCCAGATTTCCAGGGGGGAAAAATAATCTGATTTTATGTATGCGTGTGTCAGGAACCTAATCCTAGGTCCCCCTGGGGTTACCTCCTTTGGCAAGTGAGCAGTCCACCAGTCTGTGGGTCATCAAGGTTATGTGTACACAAGTCAACAGACCTTTGTAAAAATGTATAAAGGTTTATTAAGCATTTTAAAAAGACATGATATCACTAAGCAACACAGTACCTGCAATTTAGTAGCAAGAAAACTAACTTTCTATCTAACACATCAGTACCTGGTATTAGATGGCACACCTTCTTAGAATGCAAGAGTCCAAGGTAGAGGTTTAAGTGTTCTCTACACAGCTGTTCATCATGACAAAGCATTACATAGTCAGAGCAACAGCTTGGGCAACTCTTAAAATTATAATGGCTTCCCTCCTGCCTATGGCTTCATTACAGTCTTTGGCCATCTGGCACCAGGTGGTCTCCCAAACCCAATCAGGGAGCTTGCTTGATGTAACCCTCCAGAAAATGATGACATCCACTCCTGCTTCCCCCCTCCCATCTGGTTATACAACTGAACAAAGGTTCTCATGATTAGCCATTCTTGAGTCCAGCCTTGAAGAAGATAAGGATAGTGTTGGCAGGCAATTACAGACACCTGCATGCTGGAGCAGGCCTGCTAATATTAATGATAACCCTTGAGGGGAATCGAGGTGCTTTGCCTCACAGTGTGTGTTAACCCCCAGCCCAATAATAGAAGCAGCACCTTTATCTTTAAAAAACAAATGCCCACTGCTAGGCAACCACAATAGTATCTCCAGCTCAAGCCTTGGTTTCTGTTAGGCCTGGCTGCTTGCTACTGTTGAACAGTAGCCACCCCTTGAACTCCAGTGTGGTGCAGGGCTTAGAGTTTCAAATTAGGATCTGGGAGACTCAGGTTTGAATCCTCATTCTTTCACTGAAGCTTGCTGGGTGACCTTGGGTCAGTCACATACTCTCAGCCTAACTACCTCATACAGTTGTTGTGAGGATAAAATAGAGGACAGCAAGAGTGAAGTAAAATGCTCTGGGTCCCCACTGTGAACAAAGGCAGGGTCTAAATGAAGTAAATAAGTATAGTTAGTGAGTGGGTGGGTGGCTTGGGACAACAAAAGGAAACAGGGAAAGATGAGGATATGGGGGCTGCCAGGAGAAGAAAAAGAGAAAATAGAGTGGGAAGGGGGACTCAGGGGAACTAGAGAAGAAGAGATGAGACAAGATGAGAAGAGGAGAGGAGATTGGATTTATATCCCACCCTTCACTCAGAGTCTCAGAGCAGCTTACAAACTCCTTTCTCTTTTCCTCCCCACAACAGACACCCTGTGAAGTTGGTGGGCCTGAGAGAGCTCTTTCAAGAACAGCTCTGACAGAACTATGGAGACCCCCCTGCAAGTTCTTGTAGGTTCGCATAACTGGTCATGGCCCACATGCTGTTATCCCAGAGAGAGGCTGCTGGGGAGAGGGAAAGCTGAAGACAGATAAAAGTAGTTAAACTGTGGGTGGGAAGAAGGAAGCAGGAAAAGAGTAAAGGCTATGGGGCTATAGGAGCTTTCAGGAAAGGGTAAGAGGAAATAGTGGAGGAAAGAAAAATGAGGTGTCCCCTGAAAGTCCTTGGGGGTTCCCTGCTTTTCACTTACTACTTATTAAATACTATTGCAAGCCAACCATTCTAAAGAAACTTATCAGAGATTCCTAAGAGAGAGGAATAGCAGAAAAAGGGCAATTTTAGATCTTGATCTACAATGTGCAGCCAGATGGGATTGCTGTATTGGTTCATTATGATGCACTATGTCATCACAGGGGATGATGGTGAGGCTTAGTGCTTTCCTGTGAGCTCTTTGTTCACGGTAGAACTTGTTTCAAAATCTTCTGCTTTCCATTCTGGGATTCATTGGCAGACGTTTATATGGAAAGCATTTCCAGAATGCTGAGAAAATGATATTCCAGCGGTCACTAGGGATGGGCACAAACGAGCTCATGAACTAATGTTTGTGATGATCTTTGGCCAGTTTGTGGATCGCAAACCAAAGTTCGTGGCAGGGTGACTGGCACGAACATTCCACAAACTTTCATGCTGTTTGTGGTGGTTCATGGCAGTTCATGAATGGATAGATCTCCAGACAGACTGTCTCTGATCAATAAAAATATTTACAAAACTTCAAAGCAACAGGGGGCATAAGTCTCCAGCCTTGGAAACACCAGTGAGGCCTTCCAGAGCTTAACAGGCACTGTTGGCTGCCAATAACAGAGTTCTCTGCTCTATGGGATCAGAATGCTATATATACCCTGGACTCAGCTCTGCACCCTCTCCTCTGCTGGCTGTTGGCAGTTAGAAAGAGAGTCAGAAAACTTGTTTGAAGCAGAGCACATTCAGTTATTCCTGATAGTGAACACCTCTCCCATGCTGGGATTTGGGTTTTAGGTGGACTCAGGGCTCTGAGCCACCCCATCTCTCTACTCATGCCACACAGGAGGCTTAGCTACTGTGTGCCTTGGCTGAAAACCCACATTTTATACCCTTCTGATTGTGAATTTCTGTCCCTTGCTGGGGTTTGGGTGTTAGGTGGACTCAGGGCTCTGAGCCATCCCATCTCTCTGCTCAAGCCAAGCAGTGGGGGGCTGAGAATGCCTCTGGACACTGGTGGAGGGCAGGAGACTCATGGCCATGCAAGAGAGGTCAGGCCAGATGTCAACCTTATATGACCACCAGTACACCAGGGGACTGGCATCAGCAGGCTCAGGAGACTTGGTGAGGAACTCCCTCACCATCACCTCTGCCAAATCCTCTGCCATTGCACACCTGACATCCCCGCCACTGCTGACCTTCCAGTTCACCACTGATAACCAGTAGTGTGGCTTCTCCATGGTTGGGTTCTTTGAAGCAGAGGTGCCAGGCTGTGGCTTCTCCTCTTCCTCCTCCTTCCCAGCCTCTTCCACCCCCTGTTTCCTCTGGCCAAACCTGTTGGTCTGTAGCCTCTGCACTTTTTTTACAGAGCTCATGCTTCCATTGTATGAGCTCTGTATTCAGGAGAGCAATGCTGCCTTTTATCCATGGTTCATAGACACAGGACACTTGTTTACAGAGAGGATGCAATCTGGTGGTGATGCCCACCTACAACTTCTGTGCCAAGGCTATGACCCGTGGGAGATCAGCCATCTCTTCTGCTTCCCCAAAAACTCACTCATAGGATAGGTAGAGTTCCTCATCCCCCTCCCCCAGCCTCTCACGCAGCAGACGGGCAGTCTTGATGTTGAGTGAGAAATGGGTGGCCAGGTACCAGCAGGTTTTGATCAAGGACTGCATCTCGAGAGGGGCAGTGTCCCAAGTGGCCTTGACAGTGTTCCCCAGCCCCAGAGCATCCACCAATAGCTGAGGTATATGCGCCAGACAGAAGATGTCCTTGAGGCACAAAGCCTTCACTGTTGCGAGCATGTTGGCACTGGCATCCGTGACCATGAAGCCATGGATAATGTTTCCACCACCCACCCACCCCCTCAGATTATTCTGTATCACAGCAGCAATATTTTGCACTGTGTGGTCTGAATGCATCCCCTGCACATGGAGCAGTACCACTTTGTAGCCTGGTGGCAGGACTGTCCCCTCCTGGGGCCTGGTCTGTGCCCCGACAGTCCTGCTGGCTGCTCCAGAGGTCTGCCATGAAGTGCATGTTTCTACCTTGTGCTCTGGAGAGCTTAGCCTTGACCGTCACCACTGCAGCCAGTGAAAGGCTACATCCTACATGAGGAAGAAGGGTTGGCCATCTGCAGCAATCATCTTGCCAAACAGATGAGTGACTGCTTCCTGGGCCCTCCACATAACCCTTTTGACCTCTTGGAGGGTGGCCCACATTGATGTCCCACCCATTGCAGGGAGCCTTTCATGGAGGGGCCTCCTGCTACCCCTCTGCTTCTCCCTGCTGAGAGGGAGTAAGCCTCTTCTTCCTCCTGTTGGCTGGCACTCTCTCCTCAGGGGCCACATAGTTGGGTGCACCCTTTGCAGGTGCCTGCAGAGGACAAATATTCGGGTTTTGCACCCCTCCGAACATGGGTATGGCACATAGGGCTCACTGGGGAGGGTGCTGAAATGTTTCCAAACTGTGGGCTCCCCCCCCCATCAGAATCACTGCTGTCAGCATCCTTCTCTCCAAAGAGTGTTAGCAACTGCTGGTGTCTCTGGGCAGGGATAACAACTCTTCTGTCTCTGTGGAGAGCCCCAGGAACAGATCAAGAGAAGAAGGCTCCAAGACCCCTGGTGATGCCCTGCTAGGGCCGGGCTCCAGGGGGCTGGCAGGATGGGTTTGGTGCCTGGGGATGGGGCCCTCTGGTATGTGGGGGTGGAGGACTTCTGCCACCCATGACAAACACCCTTTGCACTCACTTTCACTCTCATGGCACACAGAGGAGTTCATATGTAGGAGGGGTGGGAGGGTATAAATGTGGGAAACCTTTTTTGGGGGGTCCATAACTGGGACCCCAGAAATGTAATCTGCCTCCAACTTGGAGAGATTGTAGAGGAGTGGGTGGCAGGGTGGGGTTCCCTGTGCATTTGCTGTGTGTAGCTTGCAGGGGCTTCATTCTATACGCTTTTGAACCTGTGCCTGACATTTTTCTGGAGGACATCTTATTTTGGGGAACCATAATTTGGACCCTCTAAATCCAATCTGTATATAACTAGGAGGGCATGTAGAGGAGTATCAGGTTCCCTGTGTTTTTGATGTCTCTCGCTTGCACAGGGTCTGTTCTATACACTCCTGAAACCATGCCTGCCATTTCCCCAGAAAGCATGCTCCTGGGGGTACCGTCTTTGGGGGCCTATAACTTGAACCCCATAAATCCAATCCTCACCAAAATTGGTGAGCATGTAGAGGAGACCCAGCAGAATATCTCCTGTGAGTTTGGTATATTTAAAATGCCATGGGGTGTGTTTTACCACATCACAAACTTTAGAAACTGAACCAGTTTGGTGCTAAAAAGTTTGTGACAGTACATGGTTCACTGGACAAATCACATACCACGAACCGAACTGCATTTTTCTGCTTTGTGCTCATCCCTAGCTATCACTACTGTCAAATACTGAACAATCCCCATAGATTGTTCTTAGGATTGCTGCCACAGTCTTATACCAACAAATACTGCAAAACATCTACAGTAAGGTATCAATTGCTGAATTCAAGCATAATTGGATGTCAGAGTGTTCAAGCAGTCAGTAAAAAGCTAGAGACTATTTGCCATCAAAATTCACAAAGGAGAGCCAATTTGTTTCAGCTTTAACACAACTGGGGACCCACTGAGGAGAAGCACCCTTTCAGAGTTGGCTGCAGTGAGGCAAAAGAATAAAAATAAAAATAGCTTTCAATAAAATGTATCCACTCTCCAATATTATTTTGTGCTTCCATGGGAGAGCTAGATTTGCTATTGTGTAATTGAATTGGCACTTTGTGAAATAATTAAAGGTTCTTGGAGTCCCTTTCAGGGAAAGGTGTTTAAGAAAATCATAGCCATTTGGTACCAATATTTGGCATCTCTTGTTATTTTACAGAATTTGTGTTTTATTACTGAAGTATTTACATCTCATTTCTTTTCAGTTGGTGCACAGGTGTGTACCTCTAGGGGCAAAATTTGATTTGTCACTTCGGTAATGAAGAGTGATGATAGCTATAATCTCATATTTTTATTTACACTTGAATTCTAAAAATGCAAACCATCTTGTCTTGCTGCATGCTTACTGGAAACTCAACAATTGAGCAAAGGACAAAAGAAGCACTTTGTAGCCCATGCTGAATAGGTGTTAAAGCTACAATACGAGGCCGTGTTGTAATGTACACTGCATATTTGATGACACTAGTTCATCTTACTCCAATGTGACCTCTCTGTGTGGGGAGGTTTTCATGAATATAAACTGCCTTGGGGTTCAAACCTTGTCTGCTAAGGTGTTTTTGAGATTATCTATAGAACATGACAGATGAGCCCTTGACTCTTACAACACTCAACCTCAGAACAAAGAGAAGTCACCACACTAAACACAAATAGAATGCAAAGCGGAAGATGTGCTAAAGCACTCCAATTTGCTTCCAAGAGTGGGAAAGGCTGAAAGCTCATGTTATTCACACTCTCACAAAATGACATATGAGTCTGTGATACACAAAGTAGGTTAGGTGGTAACTGGCTTTTAAAAGAATTCTTTTAATAATTTATACCAGCAAATATACACTGACACACACAATTTTCAGCATATATATCCCGATTCTCAGACTGATCCCAGCACAGCAAAAGCTGACTAACAGGGTGCTTAGCCCCTTGCTACATGGAGCAGCTGCATCACCTGTGCAGAAGTTTACAAAAATCTGACAGCTTCAGACACCTGTAAAAGGAATCAGATAAACAGCGGGGAGGGAGAGACACACAAGCAAAGTTATCACTGCTACAAGCACATTCTGTTCTGTTGCCCATGATGGCATCAGTCCTCTCTCTGTGCTTTTTGCAATAACAGCAACTCCCATTTCCCATGAAATTACAGTTCTGAGTCACACTTGGATGCTCTCCATGTGATGATGACTGCAACATCAGGTGATGGCCTACATTTGTAAATGGACCGTCACTGAGAGAAGTTACGTATCTCTTCACATTGTTTCAAATGCAATGGGTTGTATATGACCACTCTTTTCTATGGCCAGGGGAGCAGTTCTGTTGACAGAAAGAGAGAAAGTGATTTTTGCCATTTTCCTCCTTCCCACTGTTGAGCCCCAGTGTGCTCTCCATGCTGTTTGTGTGGGTTTAACATGGCAGAGGCAAAGGTAGAGTGATTTCAACAAACAGCAGTTTATTGTGTCTCAATAGGAATGCTTTACATGGGGCAACTGCCCTAACTGTATACACCTAAGTCACTCCCAGCCCCCATGCGATTGGTGAGTTCAAACGGCCTCCAGGCTCCAGATTGGCTGCCTGCCCTCAGGGGCCAACCTGCAGGCAGGTTCCAGGATCCTGCCTGCCTTTGTTCTGGGGCTTCAAGCTCCAAATAGGTGGCCTGCCCAGACAAGCCCAGGCATGCCTCCCCACTCTCCATCTAGGTGGCCTGCCAGACAAGTCCAGGCCTGCCTCCTTATGCTGGCCACTAGCACCCGCAGCAGTTAAGCCTGAGTGGAAGATTGCACATGTCCAGACATAACAGTATTTTGGCACATTCCATGGCCTGCAGCAGAACAGGTTAGGTGGATAAACTCCTGTTCCACAAGCTACACATCATTAATGGCTCATTGGGCACAACTACTGCAAGGCAGTCAGGTCACACACATGCCTGTGATCAAGTGCACAATGATCCAGAGTAAAAAAATAATAATCAAATAATGTGCATGCATCTGTAAACAAGACCAAAGACAAGTTCTGTTTATACACTGTGAACCAAACTGGACATGACAGTGTCCCTGAGCCACCACAGGGGTGCCTCCACCATTTTAGGAAAAGAATTCTCCCTGTTTACAAAAGCTGTGGGAAGTTGATCTTCCCTGCACCATGTTTAAGAGCCCAAACTACTGGCATTTGGGCTCTTAAGAATGGTCTACGGGCAAAAGGGACAGGTGCCCCTCTTCTCTGCTCTGTGGTCTTGATCAGGTTTGGGCCTCTGCAGCTTTTGTAAACAGAAGGAATTTCATCCCTGAAATGGCAGAGCCATCCCCATGGTGGATTCAGGGATGCCATCATGTTTAGTTTAGCTCTTACATATCTTACTATAAAAACCTCCAAATTAATTTCAACTTTGGCTTCTCTATAAATTCATTGGGGGGGCAGTAGAAGATTGGAACATGCTCAGAGTTAGCAGCTCTGCCAAGATGTCAGATTCATTCTTGAAATCTATTTTTATCAGTTGTTCCATGATGTTACAATATAAATAATAGCTGGGTTGGGGGTATTCCCCCCCCCTTGGGTACAGTTCACTGTTTTGTCAGTGAATACAATGACTTGTAAATGATCCTAGATAATTAGCATGCAAGAATGGTTAAGATACCATGGAATTCCTTGTTTGTGCAAAAAAGGATAGCAACCTCAGCATCTTGACTGCACCAGAAACTCATTGCTAGTCCTCATAACACCCTTCCTTTTTGCTTCATGAATTTTGTGAGATACAAACACTCTGCATGGCATATAAGAAAGCCTGGATGATAATATTGGAAGCATGCTGGACCTACCATTACCTGTAATGGTCTCTTGTGTTGCCTGAATTTACATCTGTGTGCTCACACTGGCAGAAGGATGGTTTGACAGAGGGCAAGAGCACCTCCTTGAGCAGGAGTCCCCAACATGGGGTACCATGGCACCTAGAAACACTTTTCCTGGTGCCAATCAAGTGTTTTTAGAAAGTGGGTGGGGCTCTTCCCAGCAAAGCTTTTGATTGCCCACTGGAGATTGGACTGGCTATGCAGATTTCTAAAAACATTGCTTTGGCAGCAGATGCCACCACAACACAAGGACTGTCATTGTGTGACTGAAGATAAGATGTGGCAGCCATTTTGTGGCTGGCTATTTCTCCTGCAGCAACCTTTTATTGGCAGCTATTTTGTGACTGTGCCCACCACACTGTGTCCAAATTCCAAAAGCACCTACCAGCTCAAAAATGTTGGGGACCCTCTGTCATAGAGTTACTGAGACAAGGAGAGGAGAGCACATGGTGAAGTGCTGCTAGAAGGTAAGGGGTTCTTGTCCTTCTGCCTTTTGCCTTTCCTAGCTGCTGTGTGAGAAGCTGAGGGTGAGTGGGTTCTTTGGAGACTGCTAGAGAGTGGTTCTGTTTAAGTTCTGTTTGGGGCAAATTGTGTGTTGGGAGCTGCTGGGGGCTGAGTGAGTTGCTGTTGATTGCTGTTGATTACAAGCCCCACCCCCTACTGTGCTGAACGCTGCTGTGCTTGGCAAGAAGTGACCTTTTGAAACAAAAGGCTCCTCCCCACCAGAGGTGCAAGCCTTGGCATGAGCCGAAGGGTGAGAGCTAAAGGGCTCTTGGCCTGTGGATCGGCCTGAGGGCCCCGAAACTCTGCTTAGAGTACTCGTGGAATATACTTGGATGACAATAGTGTCACCTAAAGGCCCCTTTCCAGTCACCTGCATGGAGTGTACCATTTTTGTTTTCCTCCCAGAAGAGAAGATGGACTTCACTTGTCAGAAGTGTAAGCTGGTCAGGCTTTTGGAGGAGAACATTCAGAACCTACAGGAGAGAATCAGCACCCTTCAGGAAATCAAGGAAGGGGAGGATTTTATTGACAACAGTCTGGGAACTCTGCAAGAACATGAAGAAAGTCAAGGAGAAGAAGGTAGAGTCATTTTGAGCCTCCTCTCCATTCTACAGTACAGACCCGAAGACTTCAACTAAGATGATGCTTTGGTCCACTGGAGCTCAAAAATCGTTTTGAGGTGCTTGAGAGAGTGATGGAGATGAGAATGGAAGGAGAGCCACAAAGACCTGGAAAAGGGAGTGCAGAGGGCATGGTACCACACGGAAGTGGAAGGAAACAGAAAGTGGTGGTCATCAGGGACTCTCTGCTCAGGAGTATGGAACGTAATGTTTCAAGGCCAGATCCCCTACTCCGAGAGATGTCTTGCTTACCTGGGGCCAGAATTCAGGATATTACAGATCGACTGCTAAAACTGGTAAGACTTACTGATCAGTACCTGTTTGTGCTGGTTTATGTGGGGACGAATGACACAGCCACAAATATCATCATGAAAATTAAAAAGGACTATGAAGCTCTTGGAAGGCAGTTGAAGGCATTGGGGGCACAGGTGGTATTCCCTTCTATCCTTCCAGTCAAAGGAAGAGGAGTGCGAAGAGAACAGACCATACTTGAGGTGAATCGTTGGCTGAGATGGTGGTGCCCGCAGGAGCACTTTGGGTTCTGGGACTACAGGATAAGTTTTCTTAGAGGCCTTCTAGCACATGATGAGCTTCTCCTCTCAAAGTCAGGGAAGAAAACATTCAGAAAGAACTTGGAGAACTTAATCAGAAGAGCTTTAAACTGAAGCCGCAAGGGGAAGAGGACGATCAACATGGGGACTTTCCTAGCTTCAGTCCAGCGCCCCCATGATGGCCCCGTGCTGTAGGCGAGAGTCTAGCTCGCCTAGTGAGCGAGCCGGCCCTGCTCTGGAGGTTTCAATTAGAATGACCCATTCATTTCCATTCCACATTGGACCATCCTGGCAGACTTAATCCCTTTTGGACAAAGGACAATCTGGTTTGGACCAGACCACCTATTTGTCATGGAAGTTCAGAGCTTGTCACTCTTAGAAATGAGGGTGGCTTCAGTCCAACTCCATTTATCATAAATATCTGGACATTTGTCTTTAGTTTTAAGTCTTCAGCAGAAACTGAGTCCACAGGAGGTTGGGTAGGACTTAATGACCCCTTCAACCTCTTGTTACTATAAGGAATTCTGCACATGCTCTGAAGAACCTGCACAGCCTAGGTACATTTCATTTGTTTTCCATCTCTGTGCTGTCATTTTGTGCCTTCCCTGTATTTTGCTTTTGCCCCTTTCCCACCAGTTTTTGAACACAACCACCCTTTTCCCTTTTTTACTCTCTTTTATAATACACTTTTTAAAAGACTTTTTTTTGGCTCTGCTTACTACAGTTTATTTCTTTGGGATATTTCCCTTGATCCCTTCCCCACATCCTAGACAGTGCAGGCACTACAAAGTTGACTATAAGGTGTTTCCTAATCAGTTCGGAATTCCTGTAAAACACTATGCTGGAAGAGTGCCTTCTGTGCATCAGTCTAGAAGTTGTCAGGAGTTCCTGAGCCGTGGCACTTGGTTACCAGGGTGCTTCCCAGGGAACCATGGGACTAAGGGAGTTTCCCAGCAAAGGAAGACACCATTTCTCCCTTCCTACTGAAACAGATGGGAAAACAGAACTCCATTGTTTATGGGTGCTACTCCTGTGGTTGATTGGCCTGGCCTCAGGTGTCAGTGTGAATGAAGCATTCATCTGAATGAGCCGATCAGTGTAATCTACTTTTTAAAAGCAAGGCTCTCAATGACCAAAGACAATCATAGAGAAATAGAGTCATGTTTAATAGTTAGAATTAGGATATCATGTGATGTAAAAGTACTACAAGGATGCTTAAATATCTAAAGTGGGTAGATAATTATAACTGCACCTAAACCCAGTAGCTATATGTCCCTGGAACGCAGATGGCTTGATTTTTGGGTGTGCGTGTGTGTGCCTTTTTTCTATTAGGAAATGATATATATTTTGAAAATGGCAACAAAATTATAAACCTTAGATGCATAGAGTGAGCGTGCAACCCTGTGCACATTTACCTTGGAGTAAATCCTATTGAACTCATCTGAATATACTTCTAATGTTTAGGATTGCCTTGTAACCCTATCCTACTTCTCCCACTGATCATCTAGACCAGGGGTGTCAAACATGTGGCCCAGGGGCTGGATCAGGCCCCTAGAGGGCTTCTAGCAGGCCCACACTGGAACTCCTGCTTCAAGTTCTGTTGCTGCTGCTGCATCATAGCTTGCTTCACCACTCTCAATCACTCAGCCATTTCATGTTTTCCCCGGGCCCTAGACTCAGAACTCTGAGCATGAGATTTCTGTGATGAATGTCAATAAATCAAAAGTAGGTTTGCAGTTTACAGATACATACTTGAACAGCATACTCAAGATTGCAACAGCACAGACATTTTGATGCAATAATTCAGAGCAAGAGGTGTCAGTTATCAGAGACTGCTAAATAAACAAAATATTGAAAGAGTGCTAATGTTTTGAGCATGTTTTTATTATAAGTTAAAAAAACCCTTTGTGTTTGTGTCCTTGTTAAATTTTATATCTCCGCTACCTGGCATTACATTTTATGACACACATGGCCTGGCCCAACAAGGTCTCATTTATGTCAGATCCGGCCCTCATAACAAATTAGTTTGACACCCTTGATCTAGACTACTTTGACTTGAGGCCATATTTACAGTATTGAAAAGAGGGCAGGAGAAAGAAACTAGAACAGAAAGGGCATGGGGGGATAAGAAAAAGGAAAGAAGGGAAAGGGAAAGAAAAGGGAATGAAAGTAGCTCCTTGGTCTCTTATTTAAATAATTCTAAAATAGATGTGGTCATCTTCTGAGTAAAAAAAGTTTAGAAAGTTGCCCAATCAAATATTGTCAAATAGTTGAAAGCTACTTTTAAAGCACTAGTTTTATTTAGAACAGAAAAAAAAGATATTTAACCACCAACAGGTTTGATACTTATGGCAGTAAAAAAACCCCCAAATTAGTTCATTCTTGTTGTACAACAATGTCATAAACTTATAATTCATTACAATTGCTTAAACAGTATTCGGTAAGATTTCTGTAAATGTGAATGATTGAAACTTGTCTTTGGCTTTCAAGTTTTCAAAATGAAGTGCTAACATTTGTATGTGTCTCTTATTATTTTTAAATGCTGGGTCCTTTTTGTGTGTGAATTTTGACCTAATCTTTCCTATACTGTTTAAAAGTCAATGTGTTGTGTAAACTTTGAAATGGAGAAAAAATGAAATAAAAACATACAAATGTATCAGCAACTACTTTTTAAAAGTCTGTGTGAAAATGCCTGCAGTTATAGGGCAGCTACAAATATCAAAAACCATTATCAACATTCATACTTACTGTGATTAAACTGGTTGGTCACATGTGATTTGATCCCACCGTATTTTGTTTGGAGTTCAAATAAAGTTCATGTTGAGCAGCTTTGTGTATGTGCAGTTTGCAGCATTCAGTCAGGCCGCTGTCCAGGTAACTACTACTACAGGCATTTCTCCATAAAGTACTTATGCTATGGGGTGGGGGCATGTTGCATCTTGCTAAATAAGGTACCTTTATATGTTGTCGCTTATGCTAGTTTTTGCTCCCTTTTTGCACCTATACAGTAAGGATGCATCATCTGGATGGCCTTCAGTGAGTATAGGGATTGGAAAAGGAGTCATACAGTGGAGGCAAGGTGAGAACATGTACAAATTACCCGGTCTGGTTGTTTTGCCTACTTTTTCCATTAATGAACACAGAAGTCCTGTTCACAAGTCACATGAACACACATACAACCCTATACAGAATACACTTGATTCTTTTTTTATACACATGTTAATTCTCATGTTACATTCAATGCATGTACAGCTGAACATGTGTCTTAAACTCAGAACTTAGGCTCAAATGGCACCCAAGAAACTCTAGAGATCCATCCTCTATCACATGTTGTGAGAACCCAAACTATATAAATACAGTCTAAAATGAGATGATTGAAAGAAAAATGTACGCAGGTTAATTGTCCAGTTAATCCATCTTTTTGCTTTATCCCACTGGAATTTCCCAGATTGGCTGTGGTATATTGCCTGCTTTATCCATTTTTTCTTTAAAAGCAAAAAGGTGAAGGATGTCTCAGTTTCTTTATATTGGTCCCAGGTGGCTGATCAGCATACTGTTGCCTCCTTACATATCCATGGGAGGAAAAAATCTCAGTAAAGTTAGGCATTTGGAATTCCCCATGGTAGCTAAAGCATCTAATGTGCAATGTAAATACAGCAGGTGTTAGGCGGTTTGTCTTCATAACATAACAGTTGTGTGCAGCATCACTTCCCTAGCAGGGAGCCTACAGAAGCTTGACTGCTCAGGAGAACAGCATTTCCTGCAGATACTACATAAAGACGATCCGAAGCATCCTTTGCCCAGCTACCCGCCACGATGATTCTGCTAGGCTTCCTTTCGTTCTGGCATAACTTTGCTGGCAAGAAGCAGCCATTGGAAGCTGCACAGACATGTTTTTGGACATCAGTGCTAAAGCACTTGTTTATGACTGAACAGATGAAGTTGGCTTATACTGAGTCAGACCATTGGTTCAGCTGTTACTTGAAGCAACTCACCATGATCTCAAGCTGAAAGGGGTCTTCTGATTCCTACTAACCAGATTCCTTTAGCTGAAGATGCCAGGGCTTGAATCTGGAATCTTTGGAATACAGAGCATGTTTTCTGAGTCATGGCTCTTTCCACAGTCATGACCTGTGGCAACAAGTACCATAATAATATGCATGAAAAAAGTTGTTAATACCAGAAAAATATGCTTTGCACAGGAATCTATAAAAATAAAGTAAGTCTAGACTAGTAATTAAGAGCCTACATCTGTTATCTTATTAATATATAATTCCACACTTTGTATTGTTCTTTCATTTTACAACAGCTTTTTATGGAATCTTTTCATTCATTCCTTCAACAGTATGGGGTTGTTTTAAACAATGTGATCCCACCACCACTGTATTAATGTTAGCACTGGTGACATGTAAGGATGGATCCAATTGAATTATATCTTTCCTGTCTAAGAACATAAGAACATAAGATATGCCAATGTTGGATCAGGCCAAAGGCCCATCCAGTCCAACACTCTGTGTCACACAGTGGCCAGAAATACCAGTGCCATCAGGAGGTCCACCAGTGGGGCCAGGACATTAGAAGTCATCCCACTGTTGACCCCCCCAAGCACCAAGATGACAGAGCATCACTTGCCCCAGAGTCCCTATCTATACCTTGTGGCTAATAGCCACTGATGGACCTCTGCTCCATATGCTTATCTAATTCCCTTTTGAAGCCGTCCATGCTTGTAGCCGCCACCACTTCCTGTGGCAGTGAATTCCAAGTGTTAATCACTCTTTGGGTGAAGAAGTACTTCCTTTTATCCGTTCTAACCCGACCGCTCAGCAATTTCATGGAGTGCCCACGAGTTCTTGTATTGTGAGAAAGGGAGAAAGTCTAAGTGTAGTTGACTTTGGAAGGAGCATGGAAAATTAAGTGGGAAAGACCCACACAATATAGTTCTGGTATTCACACACAGTGATACAGCATTGGGCTCTCCATTATACTAGAGGTGTGTGTGAATAGAACAGGTGTGCCTGCTTGTACCTCCACCTTGTATTTTTTTACATAAATAATAACAATCACAACTTTCTCTTCTCAAGGAAACGTACCCTATAAAGTTTCCCCTGCTATGGGCTTCCATTCATTTGAGAACCATAAAATATCTTTTGTCAATAATTGTCAAACTAAAGAGGGCTCCACGCTTTGCCCAGTGTGGGTCAAATTAGAACATCATTACCATATTCTAAAGGAAATATGGTTCTGTCACTGCACAGATGAGATCCAGATATTGATAACTTCATTTTCTGAGCACAATACCAGTTGTTGGAATGTGAAGAATTTGATGACTTCAGAATGAACATCTTTACTTTTTAGAATAAATATGTGTACAAAGTTGATTGGTTTTATTTTATTAAATTATTCAGGAAAACATGAGTTGCATCATACTATGCCTCACTATTTGCTTACAAACAGCACCGTATGTGTTTGGTAAGGGGAAAGGAAGTGATAAGAACTAGACCACAGAAATGTCCCTCAACATATTTGCAGTTTGTATTATTATTGCTCCTATCACTCCCATGCATCTAACTCTGCAAAGTAAGAGGTAACTAAATTGGAACAGAACAAAGTTTGAGTCCAGTGGCACCTTTAAGACCAACAAGGTTTTATTCTGGGTATAAGCTTTTGTGCACACACACTCTTCTTCAGATACCACACAAAAGCTTATACCCAGAATAAAACTTTATTGGTCTTAGAGGTGCCACAGGACTGAAACTTTGTTCTGCTGCTTCAGACCAACACAGCTACCCTAAATTGGAACAGCTCAACCAGGAAACACGCTAATAATACTGGAAACCTATTTCTAAAATTACCATTGCCACCCCGCTTCTCCCTGGTAACATAAAGAAGAATCTCATTCTTGAAAAGTGAATGACTTAGTCTTACCATTGCAAACTGGGGAGGAATATCACCAAAGAACATCTGCTAGTGATGCAGCTGTTTAATGCTGAATGAGAACATCAGATGAGCTCTTCTGGAGCACATCAAACATCCTGTTTAGGGATGGGCATGAACCGGCTCAGGATTTAAGTTCATGATAAATTTTGGCCACTTTGTGGTTTGCAAACTGAAGTTTGAGGTAGGTCAACTGGCACAAACTTTCCATGAACTTAAAGCAGTTGATGGAGTTTTGTGTGGGTTCCTGAATGATACATTTCCAGACTATCTCTGCTCAAACAAAATGTTTACAAAACTTCAAAGGAATGTGTATGTGGGTGTGTGTGGAATTCTCTAGCCTCGGAAACACTGTTGTCAGTTTCAAACTAGTAATTTTGGTTTCAAGACCCCCCCCCTTTGCCAGGTCTTCCATTGTGTACACATCCCATTTTCTTGCACAGAACTTGCAAAATCCCACCTCCCTTGGCTTGGGGTGTGATTCTGTGCTAGACATCAGCCCTGTTGAGCTGGCATTGCCACAATGGCACTGGGTTCTGCTGGGCACTCTGTATATTTTACTGCTGGTTCTGCTGGGTTTGCAAAATGCCCCCCCCTTCAGTTTCTACTACAGAGATTCTCTGGTTTGACCTAAGTCATGTTGTGTTTGCTCTGCCACAGTACCACTGCTTCTGCTGGGCACATTGCACTGCTTCTGCTGAGCTTGCAAAAATGTGGCCACTTACCTCCCACCAAGCTTGTGATGGTGGGAGGGGGCCAATTTCCCCCTGCGATGGGAGGGGGAGGCAGATGCAAGTGTTGTAGTGTTATAATACCATGATGCCTGGTGGGGGCGGAGCCTGCCTATTTAGGTCTGGCACCACCCACCACCTGAGCAGACCATGTGGTATGCTCAGCCCATCCTCCTGCCCTGTTTTCAGCGCAGGTTTTGGCCGGTTGCCTATTGGGGCCAGGTAAGAATTTTTCACCTTCTCTCAGATTGGCATTGTAGAGAGGGGTTTTTTTCCTACCTTGCACTGGTTTCAGTGGATTTGGGGAATTGGCTTTGGGGGGCCGTTCTTATTAAATAGGTTGGTCACTTTGAGGTGGGGCATTATAGTGTGGTTAGGAAGAAGAAATTGTGAGCACCTGGGCATTTTTTACAGTGAGAGTAAGGGGTCCTCCAGGAACGGCTTTTGGGCCTTTGTGACTCAGGGCTGGGAATGGGGATCTTCCTTGGAACACTTGGGCTCGGCTTATCTTAGCAGGCCATGTGACTTCTGAGGTGACAGGCCAGGGGTTCTTCTAATATGCCAGGCCGCTGGTTGAGAGCCATGAGGATGGCTTGAGATCGGGGCAGGTTGATTGCTCAGGAAGAAGGGGAGGTGGTCAGGACTTGATACCTGTCCTGTTCTTTCCACACAGACTAGCATCCCCTCACTGGTTGTTCAGTGATAAATAGTTAATAAAGTGGCCCTTGTTAAATCCATATTGGTGTATGTTTCTTTATTCTGACTGTGGGGGCAATGCCCTCCACCTTCACTTTTTACTGCAGAGATTCTCTGGGACTTTGATTCTGTTTTGTGGGCTTCTATTGCCCTTGCTTTTTTTCTTTTTTGCTCCCCCCCTCCATTGGAAATGGAGGATGGGGGCACCTTCTTTGGGGAGCCATAACTTGAACCCCATAAATCCAGTCCTCACCAAAGCTGGAGGACAAATAGAGGATAGTCAGTTGGAGATCCCCTGCAAGTTTGGTGTCTCTAGCATGCCAGGGAGATGCATCCTCACAAACTGAACCAATTCATTTAGTTTTTAGAAGTGTGTGATGATTTGTGGCTTGCGAATGGGGCATGCCACAAACAACGAACCAAAACGAACTGCATTTTCCCAGTTTGTGCCCTTCCCTAATCCTGTTTTCCACAGATGCCGCCATAATGACCACAAGTTGGAAAGAAGGCAATAGACCTGCCTGAATGTTGCTCCTCACCAACAGATGTCCAGAAGCCTCTGAACCTGATAAAAGTCTAATAAATCAGTTGATTCACACATTGCATAGTACATGGTCCAGGGTTTCCCTGGGACAAGGGTTCACAATATTGCCTAGGCATATTCTAGGAGATTTGGGGAGGCAGTGCCTAGGGAGAGTGGAATTTGTGGAGGATGTGATGTCACCTCTGGCCAAATTCTAGGAATTTACCCAAACCTTTAAGGTAAACACCATACAGACTAGGGGAAATTCCTAGAGTCTGATTATTGAGGTCATTTCTAATCTTGCTCCTCAATTTATCAAGGGCAGAAGGTTGGGGCTGAGGGTGGAGAGTTCCCCAATGGGCCCAAGATGATTGGGAAGCCTACATGGAACCACTAGAGATCAGGAAAACAGCCTGCAAAGGGGAGAAGCCTTTTCTTCATGTATGGTCACAACCCTCATAGGGTACCATACATACAGGAATCAAGGAGAACTTGCAATTCATGCCTGACATGCAAAGGACACAAGGTAGGGATCCTGGATTCAGTATGTGTGTTCCATAATGGCAGCTTTTTGATCTTCCTGTTTTTTTCCAGAGATATAAGAAGCAGCTTCACTTTGGGCTCGACATCTACTTAGCTGTATGCATTTCTTAGAGCTCTGATCCACTCACACAATGTCACGCATCCTTTCTTATATGTGGCAACTTGGCTCATGTGTCTGGCAGTACTTCTTTTTCTTTGTTCTTACCTGCAACCACAGTCTCCTGGTGATTATGGTATTCTAATTTTTTGCCACTCTTCCCAGCTGCCCCAACACAAAGTGCTGTGTGTACCTTATTAAAGTTTATTTTTCTGCAAAGATTCTCTGAAGCAAATCTAGAGTGGTCCACATCCTTCAAAACAAACACACACCATTAAATCATATCTCAGCAAGATGGAATACACTTAACTGACAGATAATAATCCATCTGTCAGAAGAAATGTGGGCTGTTTTTATATGCAAAATTATATGGTTGGAGTTAAGGTTGTGCTTTTCTGTGATGTTTAGGAATTGGATGTGTACAAAGCACAAGGCATTGGAGCTTTTTTCCTGTAAAAAAAGCCTTTTCAATTTTCAACCAGCATGACCTTTAAATAGTGTTTTTGCCAAGCTCAGCCTTGTGCTGCCAACCTCCGTGACTGTTTTGTTTTGAAGTAAGTGCTTTGCTACTAAACTCTCTCTCCTTCCCTCTGGTTCGCTAAACAAACAGAAACAAATAAAAACACATCATAATTAAAACGAGATGATAGTGTGTATTACCTTTGCAGCTCAATTGGCTCCAATGCTTGGCACCATTTAATTTTCCCATTAACCAACTTGTCTCATTTTCAGCTTTTTTATTATTAACATTCACTCTTAACTGGGCATATTAAGAATTGTAATGAAGTCTGGGGCTAATGGGTGACTACCACATAGCCTGTGAAGGAATGAAAGCAACCTGCCCATCAGAATTTCCAGTGGACTATTGGTGCTGCATGTAAGGCTGCATTATTATTTGTGTTTGTTTTAAATAAAAGGCCATTTAAATGGTAACCAATCAGCATTTCATGTTCCTTAAAGTAGGCAAATAATTATAGGTTTGGTAAGAAAATATATGTTTCAATTTATCTCAAAATTTCAGCATTAAAAATATGGAGTGTTTTCTCCGATAGATTCAAAGTTTTTTGGAAATGTTGGCATGTTGGTTATTTCTGTGGAAAACAATGGGAGGAAAGTTTGGTTTCTTGCACTCAGTTCTGTTGTTTGCAGACAACAGAGGCAGACAATGGTAAACCACCTCTGAATGCCTCTTGCCTTGAAAACCCTATGCATGGTGGGATAAGGTACATGAATCTATGGATAAAGCACATATGAACCAGTTTTCATGGGCAATTATATACAATTTGTGTGGTCAATATGGCAGATGGATGCACTTTGATGTGCGATTCTCAATCAAAACAAAATACCAAATGCACGAAGCATAATGAGCAAAAGCCTGCTAGTTTTTTATTTGCTGTCAGATTTTGCAAAATGAAAGTTACTGGAAATATGATTTTAAAATATGGAACTGGAAGTTGCAGGTTTCCCCAGGAAAGAAAAAAAAGTCTTTCAATTCGCTAAGTAGGGATGGCTTGAAATCTTATCATACTGTCACTGAAAAAGTCTGACCAAGAAGGAGGATTTTTGGCAGAAAACAAGACATTGGCTCCTATTTTCATTGCTCTGGAGAAATGACTTCAATATTTCACTAACCAACATCTGACATGGATGAATTGGTAGTAAAAAGACAGGCATTGATCCAAAGTTGTATAAAGTGGAAGGAAACAATGTGGCTATCAGTAAAGTTTATAAACTCAAGATTTACTGTAACCTCAGGAAAAGGAAAGTTTCTCTAGTCTGTAGTGACTGTTTTGGAAAGCCTCAAACAATGAATACATTATACCTTCTTTAGTATTTGCACAACCACAATGAGAGACGCTATCTTTAATGTTCTGACAAACTATGAGGAGATGTTGTCCATGAAGCTAACAGAAAAGAGAACAGACCATTGTGCTGAATGCCATGCTCCTAATGAGTAGATAGTCAGCAAAAATAAAGGGGTATAAAGCAGAGAAACAGGTTGCAAACATGAGGTAAATTCAAATCAAAAGGCTGAAGAGTGCATGTACACAAAAGCTCATACCTTGAATAAAACGTCATTGGTATTAAAGGTGCCACTGGACTCAAACTTTGTCCAGTTTTCTTTTAATTGCTAAGATGGCTGACGACCAGTAAACCCTAATTCTATTGCATTGTTTATTGGTCCATCCTGCTGATTGTATTGACTTACTCCGTGTAATCTGCCTGGAGTCCCGGTGAGAAAGGAGGCCTAGATATAATAACATAAATAAATAAAATAAAATGTAAAAGTATGACTACAACAACACAAATGCACTGACTGAACAGGCTCCTTGCTTCTCTGATGAGTGGATGACCAGCCCCCAAGAAAAAGCATGTTATTGATGGAGCTTGCACATGGGAAAATCTCCCTGTGCCTGAAAAGCTAGCATGCTCAGCAAAGGGTCTTCTTTATGACAGGATAGATATCTGTGTGCTATGAATTTTCTTATGTGGGGAAGCTTTCAGAACTGAATCCTGATGGGCTGCACAGCCAGCTAGAAAGCAAATAGCAGTTCAAATAGCTCACATGCAAGCATTATGACATGGCAAATCTCCTTGCAGGACTCATGCATAGAGCAGCTATTCTGATTGACAGACTGGGGAGCAAAACTTGAGGCAGCAATTATATAAGACTAGGAATAAGGCCCATTATGGGGGGAAAATACAATGAGCTCTAGAAAGAGTGTGGGGTCAATGATTGTGTATCTTGCAGGCAGAGTAAACACAGAGTAGTGTTTTGCAGTGTAAAGAACTAATGTGGGAGTGAAGAACAGCATACCTTATGGTAGTAGAGAGTAATTGTTATCCATGGTCATAAGATGTAAGGTTGCAGTGCCCATAATCACAGTGTTGGTGAATGGATTTTGGGATGCGCATGGCTGGAAAAGCCATGACAGGGTGCAGCACTCAGTAAGTTCTGCATCTGTGCATTTTGCAGAGTCATATGGTGTCTGCTCCAAGCCCCGATGGTCCCGCTGTGGAGCGTCTCACACGGAAATCAGATCAGCATGCTGGGTCAAGTGCTTGGTGATCAAGTGAAAATAGACGCGAACGAGCAACTGTTGAAAATGTGAGTCTAAGTACAAGCGAAATAACAAAAAGCGATTGGCCCTCCCAAAACAAAATGAGGGGGGGGACTCCCTTCCGCTAAGAACTGTTTACAGGCGAATTTAGCTACAAAAGGGGGGCCCACTACAAAAAGCAAATGAAACAAAGTAAAGAGACTGTAAGAGCTTACCGTGTCACTAAAGAATTCTCAGAGACTTTGACAAACTTTGGAAAAAGTAAACAAATCTCAAACATGGTGCCACCAATGGTGAAGGACTCTAAAGATAAACAAGTGAAAGCAAAGCTTCTTCCTGGAAGCTCCAACTCCATCCTTGCGAGTTCTACTCCTAGACAAGATTCAACAGCGGAGCTTCAAAGGCTCTTATCAGAAGCACTTTGCCCTCTGCTGGAGAAAATCACATCAATTGACAACAGGCTGGATGCACAGCAAACACAAATGACTACAAATACACAGAGAATAGAAAAAATGGAGCAGGAGCTCAAAGTGATTGACACCAACTCAAAAAAGATGGACAAAAAACTGCAGGCACTGGGAAAAAAGTGTCAAACCGAAGAAGTCAGAGTACTGCAGCTCCAAATGGAAAGAGTAAGCTATGTCTTGAGGCTTCAAGGCATCCAGGAAGAGAAAGGAGAGAATCTGAGGCAGATTGTTAGCGATGCTCTAGCACCCATGGCAGAGATGACAGTGGATCAACTTCAAAGCGAAATAGATACGGTCAGCTGATCATATTCAGAATTTATCAGAAAGAAAAATCTGCCAGGGGAAGTTACAATAAGATTCTCTCGAAGAAAAGTGAGAGATCAACTACTGAAAGCATCTAATGGAGCTACCTTGAAGATCAAAGACAAAGATATAAGAATATTGAAAGACATTCCATTTGAGATAAGAAGGAAAAGAAGGAAATATAGAGACTTGAGTCTATTCTTACAAAAGCATGATGTTGCCTACAGATGGTTAACACCCAAGGGTCTAATCTTCAGATATGCAAATGGTAGAGAAAGGATTGACTCTGTTGAAAAAGCTTGTGAATTTTTGCGCCAACATAGCAGCCCAACAGAAAGAGGTGCAACCGGTGAAGCTAAAGAAAGTGATGAAGAAGGAGAGGCCGGATCTTCTGAGGAAGACTCTGACTCTAAATTGGGGGTGGTGGGTCCTAAACAAGGCTATCAGTTGAGACACAGAAAGGGAAAGGAAAAATAGATTGTCAATATGCTCTGAAATATCTAAAAAGTAGTTTAATGCATATCGTTTTACAGTCTTTTATGAAATATTGAAGTAATAGATATATTTAATTAGATAGGTGAACATTTTCAACGAGTGTTAACTTGTGTTTAAGTTTAAGGTTAAATTTGCAAACGTATGTATGATCACCATCTCTTGGGTTTTTAGAGGGTTTTCTTTACTTTCTCCCATAGATGTAGTTTTCCTTCCCTGGACTTTCTGTTTGTAGTTTTTAGTATGTAGTTATTAGAAAATGCAATAAAAAAAATCCCCTTCAGGGGGTACAAAAAAGAAGAAGAAGTCATGTGAAGGCAGAAGAGGAATGTGGCCATATGAGTATTTGTGCTAAAAACAGTGGGAGTTGTTAATTGGCACCCGACAGAAGGCGTAGTGGCAGTGTGTTGTTTGTGTTTGCTGTGGGCCATGAGGTAGAGGCAGTAAAGGTATGCCTAAGCAGTGGGTAGTGGCTGGATAGTGTACATGCATTCAGAACATACTAGCCACAATTAGGACAGTTGTCATTGTGCACAAAGTGGCATGTTTTGGTGAAGAGTTGTTACACAGAAGAGCATTACTCCCTGTAGGCAGATCTACAGAGAAACATATCATGATGACTGAAGAACCTCTTTGTAGACAACATTTCTGGTGAAGACTTTGTCAGAATGGGGTAGTAGTCTTCCTTGCTGGGGCCCATCAATGACATGATCTCTGAGATCCTGGAAGCGGCATACCCTTGAGAAAGCCACATAAAGTTGTCCATGTGTGAAAACAGCTGTAAGTTTTCATCTCTGGCCTGGAAGTTGCTTGTGATGGGAAACCATCATGGTGGTCTCAGGCAATGATACAGTGGTGCCTTTCTACTCTAAGGAAAGCTCAGAAGAGCTGTAGAGATTAGGAAGGTTAACAGTGCTGCAACTTGTATAAGTGCAGTGGAAGGTGCGTGACCCACCAAAGATGTGGAAGCTCTGTCAGTTTTAAGCCAGTATTGTTGGCCGAGTGTAGGAATAATTGGTAGATCATGGCTCTGTTCAATCTGTAATGTGTCAGGTGGTGAACAAAGTGTAAGTGGTGGTTCACAGGGGCCCAATATGGGCCCACAGGTATGTTTTTCAGGACAGTGGGATAGTGCAAGAGATGGGTGAAGTGAATAAGAGCAGCAGTTTTAAAGTGAGACAATAGAAAGAGCTGGAGGGCAACTGTGGTGGCTTGTGGAAGGGGGCTTGGGTGGAAAGCAGAAGATTGAAGGAGTGGAAAGAGGAGAGAGTAGAATCTCAGATTATTGTAAAAGAACTAAATGATATCTGATTGATTTAGAAAGAGGAAATAATTCCCCTCATAGGAGCTACTGTCCCCCCCTTCTATATATAAAAAAGAAAGTCCCCTCACCGTAAAATCAATGCCCAGGCAAAACTGCTGGACCTAGAAACAAAAAATTCAAGGAGAGTGCTCCTACCATGACATAGGTGCTCACTAAGAAGGGATTTTTAGAATGTTGACACTAAAGTGGATCAAAAGAGGTAAAATGTGCTCCCCACCCCCCTATGCGGCTGCCAGGCTGCTGCCTCCTTGCACCACCCACTCTCTGATTGGTCAGCTGCAGAGCTCAGTGTTCTGAGGTAAAAAAACAAAACCAGTTACAGGGGACTACAGAGAGCTCATGACAGTTGAGGAAATCAGGAGTGGCCAACTGCCTGTAAGGTGAAGCAAAGCTGCTGGCCCAGCCTCCCTATGGCTTCAAACATGCTCTCCCCTCCTACACCTGACAGGCAGTTATCTGTCAGGTGCAGCAGCAGTTGCAGGGTGCTTAAAGCCACGAAGGAGTTACCACCCCAGCAGTAACACCTTAGTGATCCTGCCAGCCCCGCTTCCACAGTACCTTCTAATACTCCTCCCCCTCCCCCTCCTACACTGGACAGGCACTTAGCGGTCAGAAACTTAGCGATCAGTTCAATGATCTCCGGGTCTCATGAAGCAAGGAGATAATGTACCTTGTTTCTATCCGGTTGGCCTACTACCAACCTAAGGGGGGCTTCTATAAATTCCACTTGAATGTCATTTAACAATTTACAGTGTAAGAGTATGTGCTCAACCATTTCTATTTCTCTTCTATTACATCCACAAAACCTGACTGAATAAGGAATTTTCGTATTTCTTCCCTCAAGAATAGCAGAGGGGAGAACGTTAAAACGGGCCAACAAATAAGCTCTACACATTTGCGGTGAAGTCAGGCAGAAAAAGTAATATGGTAAAACACCAGAAAGGGGATAGGCCCAACTTACTGAGGAGCACCTTCCGGAGGCAAGGGCTCTGAGCTCTTGCAGCTCTATATCAATCAATATCTGCTTAAGCAAAGTAAAGATCTCAAACTCTGACCGGGTGACAAAGTCACTCAGGTTAAAGCCAATAGAAGTGATCTCTTTTCAATAGCCATAAGCCACGCAAAGGATTGAGAATCTTCCAACATATAGGTGATCAGGCTATTATGGTTACATCTAAAATGCAGACGTGGCCAAAATCTAAAAGTAATAATCCAGGCCTTGGTCTCTAACCGTCTCAGATTAAGCTCCAAACAAAAGGCAGCATAAAATACGCATGAAGGCAACCCCATAATCTTCCTCAGAAATTTGGATTGAAGTTGTTCAACTGCTTTATTAAAAGCAGTAATCCAGATAGGAATACCATATAGTAGCTTCGCACTAATTTGGTGTGCAAACACTTTTATAGCTGCTGGCACGTACTGGTTACCCTTAGTGTAATAAAACCGCAAGATTGCAAGCACACAGCAGTTCACAGTTTTAATTGCCTCTGTTCTGTGTGTTACCCACCTGGAGTTATGATGAAAGGTAACCCCCAGATACTTAAAGCTTTTAACCTATTCAATTATCTTACCCTTTATACTCCATGGGTTTCCAGAATCCCACAAAGGTCATAACTTTAGTCTTTTCAAAATTCACTGAAAGTCCATTATGATCACAATAATCCAAGAAACACTCCAACAATTTCTTCATCCCTACTTCAGAATGGGAGAGAATAATGGCATCATCAGCATATAGAAGCAGGGGGATTGCTTGTCCACTTAAACATGGGCAATGACTATAACCCGCAGACTTTTCCAAACAGGCAGCCAAATCATTGAGGAACAAATTAAAGAGAAGCGGGGCTAAAATACATCCCTGTTTAACCCCAATATTAATAATAATTTTGGGGGTTAGAGTACCCTCACTAGAGCCTCTTATTTGACAGGTTGTATCAGTATAAAGTTTCCTAATCAAGAATAACAGTCTTAAATCCATCCCCAGCTTCATTAATTTCTTCCATAACAGCTCCCTAGACATAGAGTCAAAAGCACCCTTCAGATCAAGGAAAGTAGCAATGAACTTGCTTCCTTTCCCTTTGTGGTATTTATTTACTAGGTGACTATACAGTGGTCTAAGGTGGGCTTCCCCTGACAGAAGCCGGCTTGTTCAATTCCCAGTATCCATTGTTCAGATACCCAAGCTTTGAGCTTAATTGCCAGGTGTCTTGCATAGAGTTTCCCAATCGTAGAGAGGAGACTGATCGGCCTATAATTACTAGGCAACTCACGATTACCTTTTTTAAAGATTGGCACTACTGTAGCATTCGTTCAAACTTCAGGCATTTCACCTGATCTATCTACGGCGGTAAAAAGGGCCGCCAAAAAGGGAGCCCACCAATCTGGAAATGCTTTTATAGCCTCAGGAGGAATTGCATCCGGGCCCGGGGCTTCCCAGACTTAATTTGTACAATTAAAGCTTCAATCAGCTTGCACCGGTGGCCATTCCAGGCACTCTTCTAGCCTAATCTCAATCTCTTCGCCCTCTCGCGCTCTGTTGGCCGTAAAAACCCTCTCAAAGTGTTCATGCCAGTCCTTATTAGTAATTGAGGAATTCACAAGTCTGCTGTTGCCAAATGCCTCCGATATCATGGCCCAAAGTTTCCTTGAGTCGTTGCTAATCGTAGCATGCAGAAGAGGTTCCCAACTCTTCTGCCGGGCCACTTTTTGCTTTTCTCTATATAGATGATGCAAAGATGCTCTCGCCTCAAAGTATTCTGGAGGTAAACGTCCTAAACAAAACTTCCTGTACGTCTGATATTTGGAGCGGACATGGGCCTTTGCTTCATAGCACTCTCTATCAAACCATGTCCCTAACTGACGCAATTTGTTATGCCCAGATTAATGGTAATGGGATGATATCGATTCTACCAGTTGGGTTATAGTATAGTCATATGCCTGAATCAGGTCTGAGGTCCTATTTGGTTCCCTAGATAGATGTATGAACTCTTCCAGGCGTCGAGGCTCCAAGACCTCAGCAGCCTTTCGTGCCACCTTCTCAGACCAACAAATTTTAGGAATACTATAGGACACTTCTCGCTACTCACAAGTCATAGTGAATGCATATCCTATTCATGTACAGAGTATATTTGATTTTTCCTTATACATGTATTCAGGAATTCACAGCTGACTGTGTAATCAAAAAGTATATTGAATGTGCATTGTTCACACCTTCTTAAAAACAGATGTATGCACATGCATTCAACTTGTGAACGGGGCTACATAGTAAAATAACTGGACCTGTCTACCAGATGCTTCCATTTGAGCCCACTGATACTTTACGGGAGCATCAAATACACCATCATCCTGAAAGGGTATAGTCCAGAAAGGGTAGATCCAGTTGGTCAGACGTGTTGGTCTGAAGTACTAGAAAGGGATTACTGGATGTTATTTCAGCACTTTTGAGTCAACCGGGGATGTATATCAGTGGTATGAAATGGATGCTGGTGAAAAGAAGAACAAACAGTGGAGAGGTAAATATACATCCTTGTGCTCACTGTCATAAAACCCAGTTGGTGATACTAATGAGTAATGAACAATTCTCTATATTATTCTGGCACAAGCACTCTTGGATTAGTTACCATTTTTTCCTCAGCAGGCTGGCATAAGTGAAACTGGAATTCCTTTAACGGCTATGATGAATTCACTGCAAACATCTGTAGCACACTGTATCCACAAACTCCTTCAAAAATATCTTTGGTTCCTGCAGCCAAATATGAAATGTTGAATACCTAGAGCAACATTGGATTACTGAGCAGTAGACTAATCAGTGTATTAGTTCAGTCCATTCCAAGGATAACTCAGAGTAATTGCACATAAATAGGAGATCTTTTCATTCTTTCTGGATCTCCATTGACACATTTGTATTTAAAATGTCAAACAAGTGAAGGGGAAGAAGGCATTAATTTTATATCTGGCACAGCCACCAATTCTGAGCCAGTGAAGCATAAAACGAGCCATTCAAAGGGTCAGTTTGCTCATCCTTCCTACCATCTGCAGATTGTATGATCAAGGCCTTCAAGACATTGTGCTGCAATCAAAAATTTCATCACCACCACATAATTGCCCCCCCCCAGACAGAAGGGAGAGTCAGACAAGCAAGGTTGGACACTTTATTTAACATAATGAAAATAACAACAAGGGCAAACAGTGAACAGCGGCACGGTCAAGGCCTGGTGTCACCTTGACTCCATCCTTACAAGGCCTGGTGTCACCTTGACCCCATCCTTACCGTATAACGGGCAAGACACCAAGGAGCCAACTGTAAGTCACTTGCAAACCCAGCCGAGCCCAGCGATTGGGATGCGCCTTGAGGATCCCTCCAACACCACCGCACGGCCCCCAAAGGCAGTCTGCAATTCTCATCCCCAAAGGCAGTCTGCAATTCTCATCCCTGGCCGCATGGCCACAGGGGTGATCCTGCAGACCCCTATAGCCTCCACACACAGGGCTGCTGATTGGTGCTTATCGAGCAGCATGAACTTTATCTAAACATAATTCTGCCACCACAAGGGCCAAGCCTCTGCTTAGGCCCCTGCACCCACTCAAATATCTAATACTAATCTATGCCCTTGCCATAAATCCTGAAGGAAAATGTCATTTTCCTTCTCGGAAAGGTGAACACCATCACCCTTGTACAGGTTCGGGCAATCAAGCCGAATCTGGGAGTGAGGCAAATAGTGGCCCAACCCAACCTTCAAAATTTTTTGGAGCTTCCCATTGGCCTTGCGCCGAGCTCTCTCAATCCTCTTGGGAGACCAAGCAGTATGCCATACTAGGGGTGGAATCAAGGCAGACCACACAATTAATGTGTCTGGCCACCGGCGCTGAATGAACTTCAGGTCATCCCGGGCTTGCAGCACTAGGGCCTTCCCCTTCAGAAACCCCAAGTCATTACCTCCTAGGTGAATAACCAAAACCTGGGGAGGAAAGCCAGAGCTGTCCCCAAACAGAAGAGGGAGGAGGCCTGTCCAGTGTAGGTCCTGGCGCCCCCCCACTCCACGGTGGCCCACTGGCTGAGGCCAAGCTGCAAACTGATGGCTGATCTATTTGCCCGATGAGCCACCCAAAAGATGTTGCTGTGTCCGGAGATGAGAATTGGTCTCCTGCCACAAAACACAGCACCTAAGAAGAAACAACAGTGAACTCTGGAACCCAACAATGTAAACAACAGCGCGCATAACTCTTATAAGCAGCTGATCGCCACCTGCCCACCCGCTGAATGTCAGCAGTGGGATAGCCTAAAGCAGCTGCCGTGGATGCTGCACCTATTCTGAATGAGTGAGTGCCAAACTTCACCCCAGAAAGGCCTAACCATAACGGCCCAAAACTGGTGCTTTGTCAGTGGGCTCCCATCTGCATGTATAAAGAGGTATCGGTCCAGCCTGCCCCTTAAAGCCGTGTATTGAGACAAAGCCAATACCAGGCAGACTGCCATATCAGAACGGACACCCAACTTAACCACTGACCCTTTATGTTGTTGGTCTGTCTTGGAACCCCTAATCGTAATGTGCACCTCCTTACCTATAAATTGGAGGTCCCTATTGTGCAATGCCAGACTGGTCAGTCTTGGACAGTGGTCCCAGCTCACTTACTCTAAGTGCTCCAAAAAATGCAAGGAGCGATGCTGCATGAAAAAGGCAGGCTTCATAACTGCAATTGCAGACACTGGCCCAGGCTGCTTGCAACCCTTTAAGCACTGCCAGTGAAATAGGATGCCTCTGGTCCTTCAAAGCCCCCTTTTCCTGAGTCCAACCCTCTAGCATCTTCCAAATACGAAAGTCACCGGTGACTTCCTGAAGGACGGGGAGACTGTAGCTCTCTCCCAACTTGCCCCGCCTGGGTTCTTGGTCCCACACCAATCACGGACTAGGGGGAGGGGGGAAGGAGTGGCTATTTTCATTTGGGAGGCTTACTCCTTCAGGGCGCTCTCACCGTTGCAGATCACGGGCATGGAGTGTGTCGGCTTGGTGTTGGAGGCCAAGAAGAGTTTGGCAATATGGCTGGTGTACTGACCGCCTAACACACTGGCCAGTAGCCTGCCACCCCTGATAAAGGCCGTATCAAGCTGGGCGCTGGAAAACCCTAGACTGTTGGTCCTGGGTGATCTCAACATCCATGCCAATGACGTGGCCTCCAGTCAGGCAGCGGACCTAGTGTTGTCCATGGCGGCACTGGGACTCTCCCAATTTATATCGACCCCCACTCATCAAGCTCGATTTCATCTTTGCGGTTGGGGTGATAGTGGACTGGATTACTGCATTAGCAGTACCATGGTCAGACCACTATGCCCTGAAGGCCCATCTGAATGTTCCACCCCGACCCTGTTTAGGTGGTGAGCAGATTTTAGCTCGCCCATGGAGCCAAATGGACCCAGTATGGCTTCAGATGGCTCTGTGGGATCCGAGGTCCCCTGGCGGCTTGTTGGATGAACTTGTGGAGGACTGGCATAGCCGACTCTCCACAGCCATCGAGATTGCTCCCCGGCGCCCTCTGCGCACTCACTCTAGGCTGGCCCCCTGGTACTCCCAGGGGTTGCGGCTTATGAAGCGGGAGCTGAGACAGCTAGAGAAATGGTGGCACTGGGCCCTCAACGAGGCAAGACAAGAGCATCTTAAAAGACATTTATGAGATCCTATGAGATGGCAGTCAAGGCCACAAAGAAGGAATTCTATGCGGCCAGGATTGCATCTGCGAGCTCACGCCTAGCCCAATTGTTTAGAACAATTCAGTCTTTAATGGCCCAGCCACAGGGCAGGCAAAATGCTAGGGAATTGGACATTGGCTGTGAGGCACTTGCGAGCTATTTCACAGATAAAGTCTTGGCACTCCGCCGTGACCTCCCCACCACAGTTGAAAGAGTGAGCGAACTCAAGGCCCTTTGCATGTCTTTGATTCTGGGTTTGGATTGTTTTAGCCTGCTCAGCCTGGAGGAAGTTGACAGATTACACGTATCTGTGCACCCAACCACATGCAGCCTTGATCTGTGCCCTTCCTGGCTTGTAAAAGTGGGCCATGAGGGGTTTCAAGGCACCCTGAGGGAGATTGTTAACAAGTCCCTCTCAGAGGGGCAGTTCCCGGAGGCACTCAAGGAAGCAATGGTTCGCCATCTCTTGAAAAA
>NW_015170281.1:419601-422196 GCF_001447785.1 Gekko japonicus | reverse complement strand
GCTGGTGTCCAATTTGCCCTACTTGGGCAAATGAATTGAGAGGGCGGTGGTGATACAGCTACAGAGTTTTCTGGATGACACTTCCATTTTAGACCCTTTCCAGTCCGGCTTTTGCCCGGGATATGGGATGGAGACAGTGTTGGTCACCCTTACTGACGACCTCCGGAGGCATCTGGACCGAGGTGGTGTAGCGGCACTCTTGTTGTTAGATTTGTCTGCATTCGACATGGTTGACCACCAATTGCTGACCCACTGCCTCACCAACACAGGGATACAGGGGCTTGCCCTTCAATGGCTTGCCTCTTTTCTCTAGAGTCGGGGACAAAGGGTGGCACTAGGGGAGAAGCAGTCCTGGAGACACCCGCTCTCCCCAATGTTGTTTAACATCTACATGTGCCCCCTTTCTCAGATTGCCCAGGGGTATGGGCTAGGATGCCATCAATATGCAGATGACACCCAGCTCTACCTGATGTTGGGTGGCCGGTCGGACTCCAGCCCAGAAGATCTGAACCGGGCCTTGTAGGCTGTGGCTGGTTGGCTCAGACTGAGCCGGCTGAAACTAAACCCAGCAAAGACGGAGGTCCTGTGCCTGAGTCGGGCTGGTCTGGGGATGGGGCTCCTTCTCCTGGCCTTCGATGGGGCACCTCTGGTGCCGGCACCAGAGGTTAGGAGTTTGGGAGTGCTCCTGGATTCCTCCTTAACCATGGAGGCCCAGGTGGCAGCCACTGCCAGGTCAGCCTTTTACCACCTTAGGCTGATTCGGCAGTTGGTCCCCTTTCTCGACCGCAACGACCTGGCTACAGTGATCCATGCGACGGTCACCTCAAGATTAGACTACTGTAACACTCACTACATGGGGCTGTCTTTGTCACAAATCCGGAAGCTGCAGTTAGTGCAGAACCCTGCGGCCAGGCTTCTAATGGGTCTCCCTAGATGGGAGCACATTCAGCCTGTACTGAAAGTGCTGCACTGGTTGCCAATAGCATACTGGGTGCGCTTCAAAGTGCTGGCTTTGACTTTTAAAGCCCTATATGGCCAGGGTCCGACATACCTAAGGGACCGCCTTTCTTTACACATACCCCAAAGGGCACTACGGTAGGGGGCACAACATTGGTTAGTGATTTCAGGCCCCAGGGAGTCCTGACTTGCTGCAACCAGGGCCAGGGCCTTTTCCGTGGTGGCTCCTACCTGGTGGAACGAGCTCCCGGAGGAGATCAGGGCCCTGCGGGACCTTTTACAGTTCCACAGGGCCTGCAAGATGGAGCTCTTCTGCCAGGCTTTTGATTAGGAGCCGCCACTACCACCACCTCCAACGATCCCTGGTAACAACTGGGATGGCCCTCTATGAAGATCGAACTACAGCAGGACGGTGGATCGGTACCGCTGAACCAGGACTGAGTAATATCTTCAGCATACCATCTTGCTTTCATTGATGACAAATAGCATTGAGCACTTTATTATGTAAAATTGTTTGTTTTTATTCTGTTCTTATGTATCGGCACACGGTGCCCTTGTTTGTGAGCCGCCCTGAGCCCATTCGTGGGGGGGGGCAGGGTAGAAATTTAATAAATAATCATAAAAAGGGACTTGCTAGCAAATGCAAGAGTAGAAAGGCACCCCCATATGGAGCTCACGGCCAAACCTGCCTCCTTTAAGGAGGAGGAGAATGGAGCAACTGCTCCACCGAAATGGGCCAGACCTTAGAATAACCCTCCTTTCCCCTAAACTCTTCGAATTGGTGAACTGCACGTTCATACCCTCTCCACATGCTAGGGGCCATGGCAAGGCCTATTGCCCTGCAAGCCTCGGCCCTCCAACCTGCCATAGCTCTGGGGGCATCCTTGCTGGCAGAAGATCGACATCTGGAGCAAGTTGGCGAAACCTCACCATCTCTTTGTGTGAGAGAGCGTCAGCTATCCCATTATCCACCCCCGGCACATGCCTAGCTGGATATAATGTGTTAAGTTTAAGGCACTGCAGCATAAATGTGCGGACCAGGCACATTACTCTGGGTGATTTGGATGTGAGAGAGTTGATGACATGGACAACTGTCAAATTGTCACACCAGAAGTGGACCATGTTATCTGCCAATTCATTTCCCCACAGCCAAACGACCACTAGAATGGGGAAGAACTCTAAAAATGTCAGATCCCTAGTTAACCAAGCTGAAACCCACTCCCCAGGCCATTCCTCCGCACACCAATGTTCGCCGAAATAAACCCCCCAAGCCCCAGAATATACCCTATGTTTTTGCCATTGACTTCAATGGCCCATAGGATATAATGGGGCCGAACCCTGAGCTTTCTTTTTCTCATTTGCGAGTCTGGCCTCCATTACTGATTACTGATCTGTAATGTTCCAGAGGTGTTGTAATGTAATACTCAGTTTCTCAAAGGAGTGTATGCCTGTCTGTTGGTCCACTTAGGAGTCTTGATCCTGGTTGTGTGGTGGGCTAGTTGAGGCAAATGGTAGGGAAGCTCAGTATTTCTGTATACAGTTGTAGGGGCTTTATTGCAATGTGGTATGGCCTGATATTATGTTCTTATTCCAGTGTGGGGTGTGTGTGGGGCAATGGAAGCTAGGTGACAAGTGCTC
>NW_015170281.1:368586-419557 GCF_001447785.1 Gekko japonicus | reverse complement strand
TTTTCTGTCCCTACCTCCTCCCTATGATGTCATTGGGTCCCAGTTTTTTTAATAACTTAGCAATTCCTCGGGCCCCGCCCCCGCCCCCCCCCCCCGGGAAATTGGAAAGTCTACGCCCTTGGTGGGAGGGCGTCTGGTGTTCTGGCCCCACTGCTGGACCTCCTGAGGGCACCTGGTATTTTTGGCTGATGTGTGACACAGAGTGTTGGACTGGATGGGCCACTGGCATGATCCAACATGGCTTCTTTTATGTTCTTATGTCTGACGCAGTGATGCTCTGCATTCTTGGTGCTTGGGGGGCAAGTGTGGGAGGGCTCCTGGAGTTTTGGCCTTGCTGGTGGACCTCCTGAGGGCACCTGGGTTTTGTCCAGTGTTTCCTCTAAGTGCAAGCTAGCTAACAGTTTTTTAACCTCCGGCTCATACATTTTTGTCTTAATTCAGGAAAGATGCCTCCAGAGCAAACTAATTTATGCAGTAGCCAAATTGCTCACCCATAGCTTTAATGCCAGTCGCTCACAAAGGAGCATCCCGCTGGGAACCTTTTCCAACGGAGGAAAATAAACTACCCCCTCTTCTCTGCTGCTGACTCCTACGGGGTTTCCCTCTAGGGCACGTAGGGAATGAGTGAGATTCCCCACACAAAGGGCACTCATGTGTGTAGGGGCATGTCTTTCTATTACAGACCCCCCTGGAGCCAAAGTCCCAACAGAGCAAATGGGGTTGAACCACCTGCCCCATGGACCCACAGGAGGCAGAAGCTCCTTGCAAGTGATGCACTGTATGTCCACTATGTGAGCAGTCACCAGAAGTGTGACCCTTTCTGTTTAATTGTTTCTCTGCCTTGGTCATCATGCCTGTGTTTTCTTGGCTGTAAAAGGGGCATTTTGGATGGGCTTGAGAGGGTACCCTGGGCCTTCTCAAGGGACCGAAGTCCAGGGTGGTGGCGGCAGAAGGTGGAGACCCCCCTGGGGTCATGACAGGGGGGTGGCACTAAGCAGCCTCACCAACTGTGGCCACCCACACCCCGGGCCCTCTAATGATCTCCCCCCACCTAAAGGGTGTGTGCATTTATTTATTTATTTATTTTTACAAAACAGTGAGGCACCACGGCAAGCAGCATAGCAGCCGTGAGCCTCCTCAGATGTTAAAGATCGAACCGCCGCCACGGTCCTGAGGATCAGGCCAACGCGGCACCAATGTTCCAGCTGCCAATGCGACTCCGACGCTCCTGCCGCCAATGTGGCCCGCTTCTCGGCCCGCCAACACAGCCCGCTGCTCCTGCTGCCAATGCAGCTATTCGCTTCCCGGCACCAATGTTCCCGGCAAGCAGAAGCCCCACCAAAGAAGAGTACTGCCTCCACCGCACGCCAGGGACCAGCCGCCTCCTCCCCAGGAACTTCGCTGCTGCCTCCGGCCTCCAGGTGAGCCCGAAGCCCACAGAAAAAGGCCCTTGTCCTGCGTCATGCTCAGAGCTGCTACTCGGTCCAAGCACAAGGCAAGCAACTGGAAGGGGAGAGTGCAGCCGGCCATTAAAAGTGGCACCGGCTCTGCTCCCCTTTTAGGAGTCCAGGCTGCAACTGCAGCCCTTCCCCCTTCCTCCTCTTGAGGAGGCAAAGGCAGTCCTCATGAAGCATGCCATTGACTGCTTCATGTAGGGCCGAAACTAATATGATGATGCTTCACAGCTGGGTCCAGTTTCCTCCCTTCCTCTCTATAAGAAATCAGTTCATTTTGGGGAGGTAGTGATAACAAAAAAAACCCCTCACCTCATTTTGGATCCCAGAAGTGTACATAAACTGGCTAGACTAGCATCCTAGTGCCATAATGGCAATGATTTCTCTCATCCTGTATAAAAATTTATTAGAAGTCAGGTTGGAGGAAGTGGCAACTGCAAAATTGTGTTCCAAGCCAAAACACATACAGGTGGTACTAGCAACTAGTCCTTATCACTGTGGCCCCGGTCATATGAGCTGGAAAATGCGGGGGGGGGGGAGCGTGGTTTTTTGCCCCGGAGCAAAGTAGTGCACGGCAGCCCAATCACATGTCCCGTCGAGGTCCCGTGGTTAGGCTGTTAGGTGCCGATCACATGGCTATCCTGCAGCATGGCAAAGAAGCGGCGCAGTGCGATCACACTGGCAATCACTAGGTGCTGCTTCTGTGGCAAACAGGAATTTTTTTTCACACCGAAGTTCGCGCATGCGCATGATCATTTGTATGCATCCTGTGGAGACTTACAAAAAAAAATCCGGTGTGCGACGGGACATGGACGAGCACCAGATGCCATGGGATTCAGACGTCTGCCCTTGCCCCGCGTTTTCCGGAAACTAGTACATCATATGTGTTAGTTTTTTAGTCTGCATCTTCGGTGAGAAGCCATGGGTTAGCCACAGGTGTACTATGCTTCCCAGATGTTGCGGTGTGATCACGCACTGAAAATCCACCTATCATCCATGTCTTTAGCACAGCAACTTCTCTGTGTGAACGGGACCTGTGTTGGATAACATCCAAATAGCAATCTAAGCAAATTAGGAGATACATTGTGAGATCTTGAAGTGGATTCGGTATGCTATTGGCAGCCAGTGCAGTGCCTTCAGCACAGGCTGGATGTGCTCCCATTTAGGGAGGCTCGTCACCAGCCTGGCCACGGTGTTCTGCCCTAGCTGCAGCCTCCGGATTTGCAACAAGGGCAGCTCCATGTAGAGAGCATTACAGTTTTTTCGGATTCAGTCTCAGCCAGCTCAGCCTGAGCCAACCAGCCACAGCTTGCCGTCATGAGATCTTTTTAAACCCTGTGATTGGTTCATTGCAGTTGTTGAGAAGACATTTCAAAGGTAAGCAGCAATGCAACTGAAAGAATCAAGTATACTATTTTAGAACATTGCAGTTGCTTTGGTCACTTTGCTATCTGATATTCACTAAATATCTTAACAGGAGTTCTCCACCAGAGTCAACAAATACTGCCCGAGTCCTCTCTCTGCATACCTAGGGAGAAGGAGAGACTCTTGGAAGAGAACCAGCTACATGGATTGAAATAACTTTAATAATTGTTAAACTATCTCAGAATATCAGCTTCACGCCCTGACCTGGATAGTTCAGGCAAGCCTGATCTTGTCAGATCTTGGAAGGTAAACAGGGTCAACTCTGGCAAGTACTTGGATGGGAGACCTCTTGAAATACCAGCAGTTGGGAGGCAGGGGCAGGATTTATATAGCCACCTCTCTGAATATTCTCCATACCCCCAGTAGGGGTTAGTCACCAGAGGTCGCTATGACTTCCAGGTGCACGCGCACGCACACGCACACACATGCAAACACACACACAAATGCATATGCACATATGAAAAATACCAAAAAAGAATATCAGCTTCACTAGTGTAACAGTATATAATTGTGTTTGTGTAAACTCGACTAATATCTTCCATAGATTAATTACCAGTATCATTCAGCCCCCTCCCTCAGGCTTAGAATCCCGTAAATCTTAAGCTTTCATTAAAGTAATGTTTCTAGCTCTCATGTTTGTAACCATAGGAAACTATAAGGAAAATATAGTGAACTCAAGATTTTCAGATGTTTTCAAATTTTACTAGCTCAAATATTCATTTTTACTGATCTACTTTTAGGATCTTTCTCAGGATTTCTCTTCTCTGGAAAATGTAATTGAGGGGATGGGACTTGCTAGGAATTATTGCCTGAAAACAAATTAACACAGCTCAGGCATGTTTTCATAAAACATATCAATTTCACATATATAGCTCTTCTATATATAGTTATACCCAAAGCGGCTTTCTGTATTAATGATAAAACAACAATATGCTAAAACCACATCTAAAACACCAAATACAAAATAGAATGTATGATTAAAAGATCATCAATAAACCACATTAAAAGAAAGCAGAATAAATTCATAAATATCCTAACACCAGCATCAGCCTAAAAGTGACTAACAATGACAGGATGGGGAGCAGTGTTCCCTCTAAGCTGAATTAGTGTGAGCTAGCTCACAGTTTTTTAGCCTCCAGCTCACATATTTTTATCTTAGCTCAGGAAGGATGGCCCCAGAGCAAACTAATTTATGCAGTAGCCAAATTGCTCACTCACAACTTTAATGCCAGTAGCTCACAAAGTAGAATTTTTGCTCACAAGATTCCACAGCTTAGAGGGAGCATTGATGGGGAGGGGTCTAAAAGTCTTTAAGTAATAAAAACATTTTTTGCCTAGTGTCTAAAATCATAGAGACTCAGTGACAGCAAACCTCTGTAAAGGGGACATTCCAGAATCTCATATCTGTTGAGAAGGCTATGCACTCTCTGACCATTTGGACACACAGTGCATGATCTCCAATGATGATCTCTGCTGGCGTATGGGAAAAGGCAGTCCTTCAGATAACGTTCTAGGCAATACCTACTAGTAGCCTAGCCAATGCATTTTGAACCAGTGGATGGTTCCAAACTATCTTCATATGCAGCTTGTTATAGAGTGCACTCCAGTAGTTTAATGACTACATCACGGGCAGGCACTCTAGCCAAAGCTTTAAGTTGTGATTTGTCAGAGAGCATCATCTCCATCAGAAGCACCAGAATGAGAAGCATCCCTAATTTCTTCAACTGTTCTTTAACAGAGAGTGTTACACTATTCATACCAGTATACTGAGACTCTGCAAATCTCAGTTGGCCTTCTTATCACTTCTCAGTACCTCAGTCTCATCTGGATTGTGCTTCAGTTTATTAGTGCCCATCCAATATGCATTGCTCCCTCTAGGCATTGGCTCAGGATGTGTACTATCTCACCTGACTCAGCTGAAAAGGAGTAGAGCTCTGTGTCATCCATATACTGAATCAGACAGACAGCTTTACTGTACTATTCAACAAACTGTTCAGTATAGATACATTAAAACAAACGAGGAATTTATTTGGGTGGAAAAGCTGCAAATAAATGTTTTAAACAACGAGGAATTTATTTGGGTGGAAAAGCTGAAAACTTGATGTTTTAAATAGATAATCAAAAATAGGAATTGTACATTTTTGACTGAGTTCTTTCAGCATCTAGGATCTAGTCTCAATGGCCACATTCCCAAAGATATCCACTTTTTCAGTGATATCTACATTGTTCCCGGAATAAAGCAATGTGATTATTTGTTTATTTATTTGTTTGTTTAAGCTGTTTCTATGATGCCTCTTCAGACTCCTACTTGAGGAGGCTTGCAATTAAAACCATATCACAGTATAAAAACATGCCATTAAAACAAGCCATTAGACATAACGTGACAACAAAACATAAAACAAAAACAGACCATAAAACAGAAGCAGACCATTAAAAAGCTGGTAAGATAAAACCCCTGATAAAAAGCCTAGGTAAAAAGATGTATTTTAGCCTGGCACTTAAAAGAAAGTAAAGTACGCTAGGCAAGTCTCAGGGAAGATATTCCAAAGGTGAGGCACCACCACAGAAAATACCATGTCTCTAGTCATCTTTTACCTCACCTCTGAAGGTGGGGGCATAGAGAGAAGGCATTGGAAGACAGATCTTAACTGGCAGGCTGTCCAGTTGAATGGTCTGAAGCTAGCTAAGAGTGGGGCTAGCACATAATCTCTGACTGCTTTATAAAATAACAATACATGGGCTACAGTCTCTAATAGACTATCACCCTTGCACCACAAGGACATAATTGATCCTTTAAAAAGGGATGTGTTTGTAATGAGCCTCAAGAATTGCTGCTGGCAAAATATTACAATGTGCTAAAGTAAAAACTATCCTATATTTTGGTACACTTAAGGTTTTTAAATAGCTTGCATATTTCTTAAGTTCTGGAAAGTGTAGATACATGGTTGAAGGTGAACACAGTCTATGTGCACTGAACAGTAAAGCCGGGGGGGGGGGACTGGACCAGCATAGTTAATTTCTCGGATTATATCTTTCTTTCATTTGCTTAGAATACACCTTTCAATATTAAAGAGGCAAAATTAGAGAATGCAGAGCTTGATGTCATCTGTATATTGATTATACCTCAGCCCAAATCTCCAGATGATGTTGTCCAGTAGTTTCATGTAGACCTTCAACAACATAAAAAATAAATAACTCATTGAAATGAAATATGTATATTATTCCTCTTCTATTAATTTTTCATCTTGTGTTTATTAAGAATGTCCAGCTTGAAGCTGATTAAGATCCACCTTGAATCATGACCATCCTTTAATATCACAAATGCTCTGAATCTGAACAAAATTAGTTGTAGATCAAGATGGGTAGCCATGTTAGTCTGTCCATAGCAGTAGAAAAGAGCAAGAGTCTGGTAGCACCTTATCTGAAGAAGTGAGCAGTGACTCATGAAAGCTCATACACTGCCATTTATTTTGTTAGTCTTTAAGGTGCTACCAGAGTCCTGCTCTTTTCTAAAATTAGTTGTGACGTTCATGGATAGTGAGAGAATTTTAGAGGTGCTGAAGAACTTCATTAATTTGTAGCTAGGAAATGAGCTCTGCCATGCTTGTTAAACCCAAAAATATTGTGGACAAAGCTGACACACACATTCTTCTGCTCATAACTTTAAAGCAACCATTTTCTGGTATGTTTTCGTTGAGCTCTGTGCATTGGAGATCAAGGCTTTTCTTCTTACTTTGATGTAAAGGATCAGGCAGAAGGAAGGGGCAGAGAGGATGGTATACAATACAATCATGGCTTCCCTTTTTGGATGCAAATTTTATCTGTCTATCCAGAGGGATTCTCAGAAAGAAACTGGGAAGAAGCGAATCACACTCACCTGATGATAGGACTTACTTCTATGTAAATATGCACATGATCAGACAAAACAGGGGAGAAGAGGAAAGGGGACGTTCCAAGCAATCTACCCATTTGTAATCAAGATAATCTATTCATGATGTGTCTGATGAGAGTTTAGGATTGTTTGAACCTCAGGAGAATTGGGACAAGCTCAGCCAACAGTTATTCTGGTGCTTTTCAGTTTGTTTTTATTTTCTGGACAGTGGGTGGCAGGAGAGAGGAAAATAGCTTAATAGACAAATACTTAATGGGGGTTGTCCAGTCAGAAGAGTCTATGATGTTCATGTTAAACAGTGCAGTGCAAGTAAAGCAGTGCAAACAAAAGCAGTGCAATTATGAGGGAGGGCATTCTGATTCTATGTAATCATGGGACATATTTGGGTGAGTTACTTCATTCTTTCCACATCAGTGAATTCAAGCCACCATTCAGTGGACAAAATTTTGGACAAATTTGGTTCTCAAACACAGAGTTGCTCTAAACTCTGAATACTAAAGACTAACTCATTATTCAAAGTCAAACACGGCCCTTTCTGCACCTGCCTTTTCCGTAGGTTTCTGAGCGCATTTCAATTCCACATTCCCTCTCGCTTTCACTGCCCCTTTGTCTTGGGGCTTCTTCTTGATTCTGCATTTATTTTAGAGGGATTAGCACTCAGATTGCTTTCAGCACACTGTTGCCCTGTGCTCCCCAAAAGTGCTTTTGCCATGAACCTTTGTTCTGCTCTGTTTTGAAATTGATACTACTATTTAAAGTAGCATTGTTTCTGTAATATTTAAGTGCAACTCACTACCCTCCCCTGTTTCATCCTCTTTCTCTTGGGTCTATGTTAGGTGGCCAATTTACATGATAACACGTTTCCTCATGGGTTTAGAGTCTGCAGTTGTTTGAAGGATGGGAACATTTACATTTGTTTAGAGTCTGCAGTTGTTTGAAGAATGAGAGAGCTACTGGGCAAACCAGTTTTTCAAGATGCACTTCTAAGCCAAGCAGACTTTGATCACAAACATTTCCCTCAAAACAAAAATGGGTACATAGATTGATGGTTTGCATTTTGTATATTATCCCTGGGTTATTCCCATTACATAACATTAGCAAACATTGCCTGGTTAACACTGAAATGCCTCATCCACTCAATATCATTCTGATTTTCCCGGAAGAATTCTTCCCACCAGCCAGGGCTCTGTGAAAAGGAAGACAGGACATGGGGCATTGAAGGGAAGGGAGAAATATCATGCTGATGCCTTGGCTACTCCTTCTCCAGAGGATAAGAGCAATCTCAAAACACACTTTCTTCCATAAGTATGCAGAAAGCATAATCCACAGAGATTTGAGTTTCTGGCATGAATAATTATGTATGCAGAATTAAAGGGAATGATTCAAATCAAAGGCATACCGCCTCGAGTTCTGGGAAAATCAGGAGTAAAGACTGAATGCAGAAAGGCCTTGTAACGGTTTCAGATACAACTACCTCAGACTTTAAAAAATTGACAATTTTCAAACACTTTCTGTAACTTCACTAAACTTTGGATCAAGCCAAGTAAGTATGGATGTAGTCCACAAAGAGCTCAGCACACAGTAAGCCCCGTTGAGGTGGATGAAAAACAGGAGCCCATGTCATTCAGCATTTGAGAAAAATGACACATTATTAACACAATGAGGGGAAAAAAGCCTTTGGCTACAGCTCTGCTTGTCACTCTGAGTTGAAAAGGCATAATGAACACACTGAGCACTTCCCTTATCAAGATGCTGAGTGACATCTGCTGAACACAATTCTGAGAATCAAAATCTCCAATAGTCTTACCTAGTATTTGCTACGATTGGGCAATTATGCCTCTATCTCCTCGCATCCATCCATGGCTCTTCCACATTGTTGGCTGCATCAGCAAGTCAGGAGAAAGTCAGATAAGAGTATAAATGTCAGGCATTTCCCCACCTATTTGTCTACCCTATTTTTATCCCACCTTTTCCGCAGCCTACTCACCTAGTCTTGAGGAGATAATTGGGGGGGAGGGGGAGGAATTAACATTCAGGCAGTTTGCTTCTAATGAATCACTGTACCATTGAAGTCCTCTTTGTGAGTGCCTGCCACAGCTCTGCCAACTCCCAATGTGCTGCCCACCCATAGAATAAAAGAGATATTTTAGTGCTCTGTACACTGAATTGACTGAGCATTGCAGGTACAGTTCACATTCTTTCTGTTGTGGTTCTTTTAACTGAGACCTAAATAAATAACTGAAGTGAAATACATATATCCACCCAGACCCTTTCTTGTTAATTTTGTCATCCAGGGCACTACTTAAAGCTGACTTTCACAGGGCTGTGTGTATTTGCAGGTCAGGTTCATCAAACATTCATTGTTCAATACTGTGACAGCTGGTAGCAGGCATACATGCTCTTCTCTTGTTTGGTTTTCTGATAGAACCTGTCAAGTACTGCTTGACTGTAACTGAATTTGTCACTCTCTCAGCAAGGTTATAACTCTTCTTACGATCAAACAAAACAATAAAAGAAAAAATGATACAGATTCCAAGACTTTATTGTAAGGCTGCTAAGAATGCAAACAAGGAGAATTGAGACAAACTCTAACAAAAGCTGCTGACTTTTAATTAACTATTTTTACTGGTTTTAGGAAGAATAGTCTTGTATGCACATGGTGAAATACAGTGAATTTATTTTTGTTTGTTTGTGCAATCATTTCCACTCAGGTAGCATTTAGAATGAAAGCTTATAAAAGCCTGCAAAAAGAGGTTCTCCACATCAAGACAGGGATCATTCTTACATTTTTCTTCAAAGCAATATAGACTTTTTTTGTTGGTTTGGGGTGAATAGGTGTTTTGGATATCACACTTTTAGCCAGAACCCTTGCAGTAGACTGGCTAGCATGTTGGATCGGGATCTGGAAGACCAATGTTTGAATCCCCTCTGCGCCATGAAACTAGATTACCTTAGCGCTCTGTCTCTCTGTCTCTGTCTCTGTCTCTGTCTCTGTCTCTCTCTCTCTCTCTCTCTCTCTCTCTCTCTCAGTCTAACCTACTTGATGGGGTCACTGGAAGCAAAAAAAATGCAGGAGAGGAAAGTAATGCTGAAAGTTGCTTTGGATACGCATTTGGGAGAAAAGAGGGTATAACAGCTAAATAAAGAAACAAAAGAAAAGTAGCAAAGACTTGTAGGATGCAATATGGTAGGAAGTCACTGGCCCCAGCCCAGCAGCATGCTTTTGCTGTGAATTGGCAGAGACACTTTTCCTATATACAATGCAGGATTGGCTGGCTGCCTTTAGGGCAGAGCAAGAATTTTGGGGGCCTCCTTAAAATCAGTTTGCCATAGGTTTCTGTTGCCTGCTTTGTATTATCCTTGTAGAGATCTGCTATATAGGCTTTTGACTGGGTAGGCCATAACTAGTTTCTGGACAAATACAGTGTAAGTTGCTACAGATAATTGGTAAGGAGGATGAGGCGCTCTTCCAAAGCGAGCCCATCGTTGTCTCAAGCAGCTGGGTGGGTTGGGGAGATGACATCCTTGGAGGCTGAGCAGCATCAGCCGAGTCCTTGGTTGCTGGAGCAGCATATGTATGTGTGGGGAGGGAGATAATATTTAACATCTCTTGGCATGTATTTAATGTACAAGTGAGGATAAAAGAAGCCAATGCTAACCTTGACAAAGTTTGGAGCCACTTTTGTTTCTCACTTGTGCACACTGAATTTTTGTGTCATTTATTTTCTCATGCCAGTTTTTTCCTTTGTAACATGCATACATTTGTCAGCATTAGTGGTATATCAGTTGTGTGTAAATAGTGGAGAAATGTCATTTAAAAATAAAAAGGGGGTGTCAGGAGGGGACAGTCTGCAGCACCTCCTACCTCTTTCCCCCTCAGCCAGGGGAGGAGGACTCTGGACCACTTGCTTGGAAGCCGGAGTAGAGGCTCGCCCCATAGCTCAAAGGCCCCCACCAGAGGGGCGAGCTCGGGGCCTGCGTCAGGGAGAGGAACAATGAGGGTTCCTATGTTCTGGAGGGTACCTGGTGATGATAAAACCTTTAGAAGGTTCCCCAGCGGCCCGGGTCTCTTTCCTCCCAGGCTGGCCTGGGGAACACTGACAGCCAAGGGAGGTCTGGGTGGGGGACCCAGGAAGCATCCTTAGTGATGTTGGCCCAGTAGAGAAGAAGCCAGGTGGGTGCAAACAGACAGGATGGAGGAATGAACCAATCCCATGGCCAGGCTACTTGGAAGTCAGGAGGACAAGGAGAAGCCAGGAGGAGGGAGACTTAAAGGGGGGAGGAAACACTGACCGAGGAGGATGACACTTGGTGCTTATGGAGAATGAGGGATGGTGAAGACGGGGAAGGGAGGACGTCTCCGGTGGCTGAGAAAGAGAGAGAATGGAGGGATGCCTTACCTAGCCCAACCGTGGACTTGGTAATAAGCACCAGGTAGGCGGAGGTCGGTGATGTAACCAACCTACCACCAGGTGTCTGAGGTGCAGCAAAGGGAAAATCCCTCAACCTCCCATACCCTGGAGCCCTCCCATCCTCCCCATGTCTCACTGACCCCAGGCGACCCTCACAGGGGTGTATAGATGGCATAAAAGAAACAAATAAAATGGGAACACCAGCAATGACAATGAGCAGCAACAAAAGGCTCACATTGGCTGTGGTCAGGCATGCTTTTAAATCTGACTCAGCTGTGAATGCCTAATGGATCTAAAGGGCATGATCAGACAGCAACATCTGGGAAAGGTCACGCAGCCATCAGCACCCCGTGCTGCACCACCATGGAAAAAGAGTTAAAGAACACTGGGGAAAGTCCAGTTCTAATGCTTGCCGATGGGCTATGGAAAGACTTTCCCCTGTCTGATCACTCAAGCATGCTTTCATGCCATCAGGATGGTCTGCTCGTTCAATCCCGACTTGGTGCCATTTTTTTCCTTGCTTAGCAATATGCGCATAACCGCATACTCCATAGGGAACCCTATGTGTGGAGGTGTGATTCCTTGTTTATGTGCATGGGAAACAAAAGGCAAGGAACCCCCACTCAGTCAAACATGCTGTCTGATTGGGCAGTGACAGGCTGAGCCCACAGCTACAAAGGATGTGTGATCACACAATGCTGTGTCCATTTCAACTGGGGAAAACAGGCTCGCTTCCCCTCCGCACCAAATGGCATGTCTGACCACGGCCATTGACAATAGACAAAAATTATAAGGAAGAGAATGTGGTTAACTGGCTGGAGTGTTGTTCTAGCAGTGAGGAAACCTGGGTTCAAATCCCCATTCATCTGTGAAGCACACTGAATGATCTTCACCTCACAGAATTGATCTGGAGATACAGTTGAGGAGAACCATGTATACTTCTCTGAGCTTCTTGGAGGATGAGTGGGGGGGATGATTAATATAAAATGCTTTTGTCTCTTCAACTGCAGGATATTTCAGATTTTCTCTGCTCCCCACCCCAGTTAGGCCAGCATTATTTTTTCATTGGCTTGGGCTTTCTGAAGATCAACCCAAGCAGGAGGGTGAGAAGAGACAAACAGATGTATAAAGAGAAGCATCCTGGAGGCATTGTTTGAGAAGAACACCTGCAAACTAGGAGTCCTGCCTTAACAAAGCTGCCTAGAATTCTCTGGCAATAGGGGCACTATAAATCTAATAAATAATCTTTATTATTATCATTCTGTCAGCCTTAGAAGGCCTGTTTTCCAAGCTCAAGAGACTCCAATGCAGAATAAGAGAAGTGAACAGCATTAAAAATGACATCTCTATGGAGCCTGAATGTTATTGTAGCATTGCTGAGGACTCTGTGTCAGGAGCTGATTCTCTCACTGTCAACCTGCAGAATTCCAATTACAGGATCAGATTTAAATACAATCTTGTTGAGTCTATTGTTGAAAGTATATCTGCTACATCGTGGGAGTCAATGATGGCTTTGTGTTATTGTAATATGTGCCATAATAACCATTTCCCCTCTGCCTTGCGCTGTGTGCGCAGAAACTAATCTGTTCACGTTTGATCTCTTTAAGAACAATTCCTGTCTGTGTGGAAAAAGGAGAAGAATTTCACCTCATGGAACGGAGACATGAAAGCAAAGTTGTATATGTGTGTATGTGCTGTTGTTTTTTTACAAGGTCTGGCCTGCATTTTTATTTTTTGAACAGTCAAAGCTCCGGCAAGCAATACCTTCAAGTTATATTGTGATAAGAGCTGACTGTGGCACTAAAGCTTTTTCATGACCTAAAAATTACCTCAGGTTTAAGGGTTGGTGTAGCCTACTCAGCAAGTGATTCTGAGGGGAAGTATGCCTACAAGAGACATCCAGGGCATTTTTATCAACTCTTTAGGCTTCTGGTGTCTCATGGTATCATATGTGAACAATCAAATCAGTTCTGATTTGAACGCTGTCACTTGGATTAGGGTTTATCTATCGCATGGTAGCACTGAGTTAGCAGGCCGCGGAGATGAATAGGAGTACTGATTGCTGAACTGACAGCCTTGAAGATGAGTAGCGTTATTTTATCACATCCTTCTTTGCAGCATGTGCCAGTGGGTTTCAGCTGTCATATTTTTGAAAATTATCAAGCTTCAGACTTAAACCACAGTGCCTGCATCCTTGCTGCACAAAAGTCCCTTTAGTATTTTCAGACCATTTTTCTTCTTTCATTTTGTTTAATTATGTAGTCATAGATTATTTTGTGACTAGGAAATAGATTCTCTTTTCTCAAAGCATTCATGCAAAACTATTAGCACCAATGTACTAAAACTGTTACACCATCTCTTTAATCCACAACTTACCTGTTTGTAAAGCTCTGTTTCTCCAGTGTGAAAGAGAGCATTTGAAGACATATTTGAAATTCACCTCACGAAATATAATGGGAAAGAAAGAGTTCTTTTAACAAGCAGATTGCACATGACCAGCTAAGGTAGTACTTGTCAAATAATAAGTCTGTAATGCCCTCCAGGCATTTCATTGGTGTATACCATATCCATGTGATAAGGTGACTCTCCCATCGTTTCTCTCCAGGTGTCTAAAATGACTCTTTTCTTATGTTCATACATGCTTCTTTTCTTAAAAAAATGAATTAAAGCACAGAATTGTGTCCTTAAGAACAAATTAGGGTGTTTCTTGTCTTGACATGGGACCTTCCTCATTGGCTATAAGAAATATCTCCTTGTTCTTTGTCCCTTCTATCCATGTGATGCATACCTAAGTGGCCTACTAAAAAATCCAGCCATGCTGCTTTCTCTCTCCCCTCCCCAGATATAAATGCCCAGAGGCTAATGACTCCATCTGTCTTGATTTCCTCTTTTGTAGATGGCAATTAAATTTCCCTCATAGGAAAAGAGGTTATTTCAGCCTCCCCACCCCCATCATTCGAATTAGGTCTCACAGATGCCTCTGTGACAGTGGATCAAATGTCATGATATTTCCTACTTAAAAGGGCACAGCAGCAGAGAATCTCAGAAAAGCGCTCAAATTCAATTGAGTCTTTTGGAAAACAAATCTCTGTGGGTTTTTTAAAGTCGGTTTTATGATTCATTTTTGCAAGCTGGCTTCCCATGCTTTGTTTTAAAACTCAAACAGTTCATAGAATAATAGCAAGCATTTGTAACAAAGATGTAATCCTGGAAAAATCATGTTGCTCTGTGTTTTATTTCCAAACTCAATACATGCATGTGCAGATAACCAAGGTCCAAAACTGTAGCATCTGACAGGTAGGGAAGAGTGTGTATTTATTATAAGACCCCCTGCATTTGCAACAACATAGCAACTGTGGAGATACAATAATCAAATTGATATCATCATTCCCCAAATAGATGTCTAGGCATCACTTATTGAAAACTGACGTGTGGGATGGGCTTTGCACAATTAGCTAATTTCCACTCTGAGTGTCAGCAGCTCTGCTTGGCTTTGATGTCTACCAGCCTCGCTCCTCCTTATCTTTCTTACCACGATGACATCCACTGGCAAGGAGAGTGGGAGAAGAGGGCAGGTGTTGGAGTAATTTATCAGGGTTTAACTGTCAACCTATCTGTGAAATAGACAGGTAAAGGTTTAGACAGTCAGTCCTACACTACAGTTCTAAAAAGAGTTGCATCATCTTAATCTATTGAACTCCATGGGCTTAGAAGGGTGTAACTCTGTGCAGGATGGCATTGTTAGACTGCATCCACATATAATTGGATATTGCTCCATTGTTGCATTACAACAATCAGTCGCAACTGCATTGTCTTGTCCAAATAAACAATCCCATTGCAAGTTAACACGGCAGAGCAATGATAACTGTGTGCAGTTCTGGTCACCACACCTTAAAAAGGATATTATAGCTTTGGAAAAAGTGCAGAAAAGGGCAACTCAAATGATAAAAGGGTTGGAACACTTTCCCTATGAGAAAAGGTTAAAGCGCTTAGGGCTCTTTAGCTTGGAGAAACGACGACTGAGGGGTGACACGATTGAGGTTTATAAGATTACAAGTGTCGCCTGCCCGCGATACTCGCGGGGGGGGGATTTCATATCCCCACACACACACACATTCTCCCCAGGCACCATTGCAGCTGCCAGACCCACTGTCTCCCCCCCTCTTTGTGGCTTGTATGGAGCTGCCCCAGACGGCCTCGCCACGTCTTCCTTCCCCCCCTTTCCTCTTTCAGTGGTTCATCCAGAACTGCTCTGGAAAGGCTCACTGAAGCTTCCTTCTCTTGGCTCGAAGACTCCCCCAGCACATACCTGGGCAGCAGCACCCGGGCCGTGGCACAATGGCGCCTTGGGGGAAGCCAGGAGGCAATGGCGAGCCCTTGAGCTTGGAGGAGGCGGAAGGAGGAGGCCTCAGGACGCCTCAGCCAGGCCGGACCGTGGAGCCGATGGTGTTGGGACCTATATCCGTTGTGCGAGGCAACAGCGGACCCGAGTAGGCTGTCAGCCGGCTGCCAGGCGAGTGGAGCATTCGCGGGAGGAGACCAGGGCCGGCTGGCAGCCCTTCACCAGCAGAAAGATGAAACGGGCGAAGTGCAGCCGGGCTTAGAGCTGCGCTTGGCGTCCTCGACATAAATTCCAAACAGACAAAAGAAATGGAGGGGGGGCAGTGTTGAGGCAAGGTCCCTGAAGTACCCGGAGCTTCCTCGCATGGCAGCCACAGTTCCATGGGTAAGTCCATTCTCCGCGCAGGGACGGTTGTTGTTGCTGTGGCAGTTGGAGCAGCAGCGGGGATGGTTAGTGATGTGGTGGCTTCCCTCGCGCTGTTCCCGTGGCTCAGTGAGCGAGTTCCCTGTGCATGCCCAGAGCAAGCGGTTGTACTTTTTTGGGATTTAAGTATCCCCTGTATTTTTTTTTACAGGTTTCACATGTGCACAAAACTCTCCCTCCCCCCCAGCTGCCCCCGGTGTGCGGATTTAGGTATCCGCACACCAGGGGGCGACTTCAGTATTAGATATATAGATGCATGGGATAGAGCAGGTAGAGAAAGAGGTACTTTTCTCTCTTTCTCACAATACAAGAACTCGTGGGCACTAAATGAAATTGCTGAGTGGTCGGGTTAGAACGGATAAAAGGAAGTACTGCTTCACCCAAAGAGTGATTAACACATGGAATTCACTGCCACAGGAAGTGGTGGTGGCTACAAGCATGGACGGCTTCAAAAGGGAATTAGATAAGCATATGGAGCAGAGGTCCATCAGTGGCTATTAGCCACAAGGTATAGATAGGGGCTCTGGGGCAAGTGATGCTCTGTCTTCTTGGTGTTTGGGGGGGTCAACAGTGGGAGGGCTTCTAATGTCCTGGCCTCACTGGTGGACCTCCTGATGGTACTGGTATTTCTGGTCACTGTGTGATACAGAGTGTTGGACTGGATGGGCCTTTGGCCTGATCCGACATTGGCGTCTCTTATGTTCTTATGTTCTTAACACAATTTCAACTATATGTGAATTTAAACTTAGTTGGCACAATTGCAAAAAATATTGGTTGCTGTGGGGGGGAACACCTCTATAAAGGTCAAAAAGGAACACAGCTCACAATGACTGATCTTGGAGGGAAAAGTGAGGGCAGAGGATGGCACACCTTGTTGTTATCTGTTAATACATCTGTGCTACTTGGAAAGTAGAAAAAAATGTCTATCTAACAAAAAAATGCTCAGTCAATACATACTCTTAGACAGATTCTATAATTACATCTAATGGGGTGCAGGCTTTTTCTTGCACCTAAGCTACAAATCCTGGAAAATATTATAGTGGAAAAACTAACTGACCTTTAACTATAGGATTGCAAATAGTAATCCTATAATAACTGTCCTTTTATTTTCATTCTCCTTTTTCCAGCCAGGCACAAAAAGGGAAATTATGGCCTTTAGCAGTCTTTTAAATTGAAGGTATATGGATGCCAAATGTTCATTCCCTGTTAGATATAACCACGTTGTATTATGTATATCTTGCAGTCATCCATTAGAACACACATGATCTTAAGCTGCAGCCATTTAAAGGAAAGTGCTAGGGATTTTCAGCACACCTTAAATAAGTAAAGGAAAGGGCATGAAAATAATGCGACAATCCATAATATTTATATATATCCATGATTTGGAACAAGATCCAAATAATCCCATCAGCCTTGTGCAACTGTTGGGGGGAAATTATTATTATTCTAGAAAAACCCACCAAAATGTTTACCATTCAGATGAGAAAATGCCAGCCATGGCATCTTCTTGGCTGAACAGGAAAATTACTTTTAATTTAAAAGTTTATACTTGTGATGACTGGATTGTGGAGAATTTACCATATTACTATGTCTTACTTCTAAGCAGTTCTAGGCAGGATCAGCTTTATGGTAGTGGGAGACAAAGCCTCTGAGCTAGGAAGGGAAGCCGAGGGTCCTTATCCCCTCAGTGGGAAATCCCTATATTGATCAGGTGGTGGTGGTGGCTACTGAAGAGTAAAAGGAGAAGCCCCTCCTGGGAGCAGACACATTCTGCCACACAGCCCTAAACAGCTGTGCAGTTGGGAGCACTTCCCCCATGCAGCTCTTTTTTGCAGGGTGGGGAGCACCTCCCCCTGTGCAGCTGTTTTTTGTGCTGTTTTGCAGTCCCTTTAAACTTTAAAGGGACTGCACAATACAGCCTTAAACAGCTGAGTGGTGAGGAGCAAGCTTTCTGCAAACCCCATTTAAAGGGGCAGCAGTCTCTGTCAACAGGGTTTGGAGGGCCACAAACCATGAACTGGAGTTTGTGAACAAACCTCCCAGTTCAGGTTGTGATTCAGTTCATGTTTCAGCCATGAACCATGCCATATTTTCCTGGTTCAAGACCATCCCCATTAGTCATGAGTCAGTGGCTCCCTAGTCCCTCTTCCTCAGTTGGGCACAATTTTTTAGAAACAAGTTGACCCAGGGAGGCAGATGCTGGGAAAATCTCCACACACCTGTGTAACTGCCATTGCAAGCAATTGCCTTGTATTGCTAACTGAGAAGGCCAGCGATAGATTTTGCTATTCATTTGGGATATTTGTATGCTGAAGCAAACTAATATAAAACAACTAAAATAATAATTAAAACAGCAATTCAATTGGCTTTAGATCAGGATAAAAAATTCCCGCCAGGCCCTCCTGTCTTCCGCTGTCCTCTTCCTCTGAAGTTTGCTCAATTTCATGTTCGTTGCATCTATGACACTGTCTAACCATCTCATCCTTTGCCGTCCCCATCTTCTTTGACCTTCAATCTTTCCCAGCATCAGGGTCTTCTCCAGTGAGTGCTCCCTTCGCATTTGGTGGCCAAAGTATTTGAGCTTTAGTTTCATTATCTGGCCTTCCAGGGAACAGTCAGGGTTGATTTCTTTTAGGATGGACTGATTTGATCTTCTTGCAGTCCAAGGGACTCTCAAGAGTCTTCTCCAGCACCATAGTTCAAAAGAATCTATTCTTCGGCGCTCGGCCTTCCTTATAGTCCAATTCTTGCAGCCATACATAACTACTGAGAATACCATTGCTTTGACTATGTGGACTTTTGTTGGCAGGGTGATGTCTCTACGTTTTATCATGCTGCTTAGGTTCGCCATCACTTTCCTCCCAAGGAGCAGGCATCTTTTAATTTCATGGCTGCTGTCACAGTCTGCGGTGATCTGGGATCCCAGGAACGTGAAGTCTGTCACTACTTCCACGACTTCCCCTTCTATATGCCAAGGAGTGATGCAGAACAAAGTTTGAGTCCAGTGGCACCTTTAAGACAAACAAAGTTTTATTCAAGGTATAAGCTTTTGTATGCATGCACACATGTATCTGAAGAAGTATGCATGCACATGAAAGCTTATACCTTGAATACAACTTGGTTGGTCTTAAAGATGCCACTGGTCTCAAACTTTATCCAATAAACCACTAAAACTTCAATGGGATAAAACAGAATAGAACAGCATAAAAAGGAGCAGATATGACTCATTAAAAAGATTAAACAAATGGGAAACATGGCAGGGTTGTATAAATTAAAAAGTGGGCTAAGATATCAACTTAAAGCTTAGATACCAAACAGAAATGTAAATGCTTGAGCTTGGCACCTAAATGGTAACAGGCAGACTTCAAGGGGGAAGAAACTGCAAAGATGGGACACTACCAATAAAGTCCTGTCTCTGCTTGCTACCCACCTCACGTTCTTGGATGGTGGAGAGAGAGCAATGCTAACAAAACCTTATATCCAGAATTAAATTTTGTTGGTCTTAAAGGTGCTGGTGGACTCAAACTTTGCTCTAATGCTTCAGACCAACATGGCTACCCACGTGAATATTTTCATGAGATCTTAACTTAGCTCAACTAGCAAGCTGGACAACTAACAACCACCTCCTATATGGAAGGAGTTAGTCTTTCAGGCACCTCTATTATCTACTGAATCATGCCCACAAACTAATAGATAAGGCTGTGTGTGTTCGTGTATGTGAATCTGTATAACTAAACAGTAAATCTGTAGAACTAAAACTCAGGTAAGTGGAGAGATGTGGTTTCCCCTTTGCAGATATTAGCATAATTAAACGAAATGTGCAAATAGTAAACACAAATTGTCACCCAAACGATATCCCTCCCAAAAATTATGATTGTTTTGCCTACTCTCTTTTGGTGATGATTTTTTAAACTGCGTTTAGATTATGATGAGGAATGCACTATGCTACATTTCTTTCTCTTTCAGCCCCCCTCCATCTCTCTTGAAGAGCTCTGTATCCAAGAGACAGTCCTTTCTAACCTTGTTCTTTATTCAGGGGCAAGATTAACTCACATATATAAAATAAAACTATTGAGCTATTTTAATACTTTTCCTGTCATGCATTCAGGACCCTCTAAAGTTGTCACCAGCTACTGTTTCATTTAATTCCCTGGCCTTCAGGGTAATGTAAGAAAATTGAAGAGATTAGGAGCTCTCTCTTTCCTGTTCAATGCATTTGTGTTGCAGTAAATTGGTACCAACCTTCAATCTCTTGGTCAGGACTCTCCAGGGTCCTTCCACTGATATGACAACCCAGTCAGCTTGATAAACGATGCACACCCCCTTCAGTGGAATGAAAAAAAGAAGCTTCACTCCCTGAATTCACAATTGTCTCTCCCACGCCAGTGAGGAGGAAACATTTAGATGTCTTATGGCACTCAGTGACCACTCTGTGCTGTTTAACTTTACCATGATAATTAAAAGATACAATACTCCTAATTGATTAATCCATGCACTGTGACAGACATTACAAAATATGTAGTGAATTAGGCAGAAGGAGACTTACTGCCTGGAAAATACCACTTTCAAAATGGTTTTGAAGGAAACAAATACCAAATGAGATATACCGAGTATGAGAAAATATATACTTGTAGGGCTCAAGTATAGAACCAATAAAGCCATTTGTGGTACAGCTTCCACAATTTTGTGTGTGTGTGTGTGTGTGTGCATATGCCTGTTCTTACTTATTAAAAGAACATTGGTGAGAGGACAGCACCCAGAGGAACACATTATTCAACCTAGGGTTGCTAGCTCCAGGTTAGGAAATACCTGGAGATTTTGAGTATGGACCTTGAGGAGGACACGGTTTGGGGAGGGGAGGGACTTTGGTGGGGTATAATGCCGTAGAATCTACCTTCCAAAGTGGCCATTTTCTCCAGGTGAACTGATCTCTGTTGCCTGGAGATCAGTTGTAATACCAGCAGATTTCCAGCCACCACCTGGGATTTTATTTTTGGCCCAGCACTTATTTACATTGAATTTTAACTGCCATTTTATTGCCTATTGTCCCAGTCTGGAGAGGTACTATGGTAAGCAACACACCATAAAAAGGAGGAACGGTGGCTGAATGGTTGAGAATCTGCTTTGTTCAAACCCAGCATCTCCAGTTTAGAGGACAAAGCAGTAGATGATTGAAAGACCTCTGTCTGAGATTTAAAGCAGCCCCTGCCAATTGGGTAGACAGGGTCTGACTCACTCAGTATGAGGCAGCTTTGTGTCTTCAGTTTGGGAGTTGTACTGCAAAGCTCTCTGAGAATGTTCAGTGGCAGTAAACAAGGCAAATTTCATGCTATGGATGATCAGGAGAATTTATTGAGAATAAAAGTGCTGGTACAGTACTGATAAGTGTTGCCTTTATACATGTCCTTGGTGCAGCCTTATTTGTAATAGCTGCTGCATCTCAACAAGGATACTGAAGAGCTGGAAAATAATGCAGAACCACAAATGTCAACCAAAGGAGGGTAATGCGGATGGACCAAATGCCTATGTTCTGTTGTTCAGTTGCACAGTCAAGTCTAACTCTTCGCGACCCCATGGACCACATCATGCCAGGTTCTCCTGTCTTCTTCCATCCTCCGGAGTTTGCTCAATTTCATGTTTGTTGCATCGATAACACTAACCATCTCATACTTTGCCATCTCCTTCTTCTTTTACCTTCAATCATTTCCAGTATCAGGGTCTTCTCCAGTGAGTGCTCCCTTCTCATTTGGTGGCCAAAGTATTTGAGCTTCAGCTTCAGTATCTGGCCAACCAGAGCACAGTCAGGGTTGATTTCCTTTAGGATTGACTGATTTGATCTCCCTGCAGTCCAATGGACACTCAAGAGTTTTCTCCAGCACCATAATTCAAAAGCATCTATTCTTCAGCGCTCGGCCATCCTTATGGTCCAACTCTCGCAGCCATACATTAGTACTGGGAATACTATCACTTTGAATATACAGACTTTTGTTGGCAGGGTGATGTCTCTACTTTTTATTATGCTGTCTAGGTTTGCCATAGCTTTCCTCTCAAGGAGCAGGCATCTTTTAATTTCATGGCATCTGCAGTGATCTTGGAATGTGAATTCTGTCACTGCTTCTAAGCCTTTCCCTTCTATTTGCGAAGTAGAAATGGGGCCGGATGCAGTGATCTTAGTTTTTTTGATGTTGCGGTTCAAGCCAGCTTTTGCACTCTCCTCTTTCATCCTTAGCAAGAGGCTCTTTAGGTCCTCTTCACTTTCTACCATTAGAGTGATGTCATCTGCATATCTGAGGTTGTTGATGTTTTTCCCAGCAATCTTAATTCCAGATTGTGATTCGTCCAGACCGGCATTTTGTATGATGTACTCTGCATATAAATTAAATAAGCAGGGTGACAATATACATCCTTGTTGTACTCCTTTTCCTATGCTACACCAATCAGTTGTTCCATATCCGGTTCTAACTGTTGCTTCTTGACCCTTATACAAGTTTCTCAGGAGACATGTGAGGTGGTCTGGTACTCCCATCTCTTTAAGGACTTGCCACAGTTTGTTGTGATCCACACAATTAAAGGCTTTAGCATACTCAATGAAGCAGATGTTTTTCTGGTATCCCCTTGCTTTCTCCATAATCCAGCGAATGCTGGCAATTTGATCTCTAGTTCCTCTACCACTTCGAAACCCAGCTTGTACTTCTGGCAGTTCTCTAGCCACTTACTGCTGAATCCTAGCTCACAGGATCTTGAGCATGATCTTGTTAGCATGTGAAATTAGTGCAACTGTGCAATAACTTGAACATTCCTTGGCATTGACCTTCATTAGGCGTGTGTGGCCTAACATGCAAAGGAGTTCCTGCTACAAAAAAACCCTAGGTTTTGACAACAAACAAGGTAAACAGAATAACAAGCAAAGGGTGGGTGTGGCTGGATGACCACACTTCTGGTAACATGGGGTGTGGCTTAATATGCTAATGAGTAGTGCAGTCAGGGGTGTGGCCTAATATGCTAATGAGTTTCCGCTGCTGGGTGTGTCCTATTATGCTAATGAGTTCCTGCTGGACTTTTTCTACAAAAAAGCCCTGCCTAATACTACTTTATTCTGCTATGTGGGTATTTAAATGCCACCCCAATCAGGCAGTTTTACATTTGATATTTTTCTCTTTTTCAAAGGCCCTTCCCCCACATGCCCCCATTTTATTGTTAGCCGAATTGCTCTTTAGGAGAGACAATTGGAACAGTGTTTTAATAGGGATTCTGGTCAGTGTTTACGGAGGATGGGCTGCGCCAATACGTTTCAATGAAGAGACAGAGACAGAAGTAAAATATACTTTGGTTTACTAGATATCATTCAAAGCGCATAATAACATTCACACACACAAGAACTAAGTAAAAACAGATAGATTTGTTAAAGCACAGTTGCATTAGCGGGTGTATCGTTGAGGGGCGATATTTACCTCAGGTGTAGCGCGGCTCCTAAATCTCCAGCGGGAAGGAGGGTAGGGAGGGAAGAAAATGGTAGAAGCACGTGTAACAGACCAGCTGAGAACACGTGTATTGCCTTAGCTGCATACTAAGGTAAAGCGAGTCAAGGGATTGGTACAGGAAGCTGGATAAGAGAGGAATAGCAGACGTAGAGGGGTCGTTGGTAAAAGGGAAGGAAGGGTGAGGTCTCTCTCTGTGTTGGCATTTTGCATGATGTACTCTTATATGCAGAGTACTCTGCATATACATTAAATAAATTGGGTGACAATATGCATCCTTGTCGTACTCCTTTTCCTATGCTAAACCAATCAGTTGTTCCGTATCTGGTTCTAACTCACTTCTTGACCCTTATACAAGTTTCTCAGGAGACATGTGAGGTGGTCTGGTACTCCTATTTCTTTAAGGACTTGTCACAGTTTGTTGTGATCCATACAATCAAAGGCTTTACCGTAGTCAATGAAGCAGAAGTAGATGTTTTTCTGGTACTGCCTTGCTTTCTCCATAATTTTCTGTGTTTGCTGTAAACCTTGTGTTTGCACACACACGATAAGCTGAAGACACTGGGACATCTCTGGAATGATGTTGGTTCAGCAAATCTTCTCTGGGTGCCCTCAAGTTGAACTCTTTATTGCACAGTCTCTTTTTTTTAGCCCTTTGTATCAAGCTTTATTCATATATTATAGTTCAGAAATAGCCCAATATGAGCGTCTGGGCTAACATATTGAGTGCATCACTTTAACAGCATCATCTTTTAGGACTTTGAATAGCTCAGCTGGGATACCATCATCTCCACTAGCTTTGTTGTTAGTAATGCTTTCTAAGGCCCATTTGATTTCGCACTCCCGGATGTCTGGCTCGAGGTCAGCGATAACACCGTCGTGGTTGTCGAGTACATTGAGATCCTTCTTGTATAGTTCTTCTGTGTATTCTTGTCACCTCTTCCTAATCTCCTCTACTTCTGTTAGATCCCTACCGTTTTTGTCCTTTATCATGGCCAGCTTTGCACGAAACATTCTCTTGATTTCTCCAGTTTTCTTGAAGAAATTTCTAGTCCTTCCCATTCTATTGTTTTCCTCTATTACTTTCTGTTGTTCATTCAGGAAAGCTTCCTTATATCTCCTTGCTGTTCTCTGGAAATCTGCATTCAGTTGGGCAATCTTTCCTTTAAAGCATCTGGGGCTTTTTACTTTAGAAAAAAGGTAAGTAGTGACATGGCAGAACTCTACAGAATTATGCATGATGCAGAAAAAGTAGAAACTTTTGTTCCTGTCTCTTTATACTGCAATTTAATGTCAGTTTATGAAACAAATATGGAGTAGATTAAAGACAGACTTTCAAAAATACTGTTTGTTATGAGACATGGTGATGGCCATGGCTTAAAATGATTTAAGTTTGGGATCCTTGCCCTTGCTTACCCATCACTGCATGGTTGCCCCTTTAGGTCAAGCCTCGAAAGTCGAAAACCTTTTAGGGTTCTGGAATGGGAGAGGTCAGCCACAGAGTATGGACTTTGCTCTCCTCCTTGGGTGTTAGCACTAAGTGCTCACCATGTGCTTTTCCCACCACCAAAGTGCTTTGCTGCTCACTCTAAGTCTGCACAGCAGGGAACTCTGAGACAGAGTCCTGTGTCGTGTGCCCTAACTACTTAGTTGTAAGATGTTCTGTCTGAAGGGGTTTTTTTTGGGGGGGGGCTGCGATTGGGTGTTGGGGAGGTGGCTTGGCTCACCAAGGGAGGGATGTAATTGGCCAAACCTGTAGTAGGCATCCTGAGCTCCTCTGAGCCTAATTGGCATGGCTGCAGCATGGGGGGTGGGGAGGGAATGACTATATTTTTCGGTTCAATTGGCACCCATGGGCCCCACCATGTTTTTTGTTGGCATAACTTTCCACCTCTGGCAGGGGGTGTTCCCAGGTTGAAACAGCTCAAGGAGCCAACTAACTCTGGCCATACCCCCCAAACTACCCACAACCATACCAGCAGAGGGGCCTCTGCCTCTGTTGTGCCAACAGGCAGCCATCATAGTCCTCCACCAGCACCTGAGAGCTACAAAGCAGCTCTGGGGGCCTGGGCCATTGTAACTGGCCCTTACACTGGCATATCTTGAACATAGGCTGACACAAAGGACAGTTGGCTCCCTGAGTGCCTTCCTCCCCCCCCCCCCCAAACCCAGGATTGAGCTGTAAATTTAGGTAGGCTTTTGAACATTTAGCACTGGTTGAAAAGAAAGAGCCAATAGTTCTTTGTTGTACAAGGCAATGTAAAACTAAAACAGATTTTGCGTGTGCTGTCAGCCTCTCTTTTGCTATTGGTGTTCCTGTGTAAAAACAATAACAAGGCAGATTTAAATGCACTTCTGCAAGTGCATAAAATGCATAGGGGGCTTTAAGTGCATTTTTATTAGGGTTTGGAATCAGTTGACGGCCATGCAGGAAATTGATTTATAAACAGCTCTCAACCTTCCTGTGATTCGCAGTGTGTATATGAATTAACCTATCTCACAGAATGAGGAAGTATGTAAAACCACTGGGAGTGTGAGAAATAGTAAGCCAATCAGCACTTTGAATTGAGAACTAGGATGAGCAATATTTCAGATACTCATTGCAGCAGTGAACAAGTGGGGAAAAAGCACAATGCTAACTGCTTACTTCCGAAGTGTAAATAATCTGCAATTAACAGGCTCGCTACCTTTCAGCTCAGCAATAGTGCACATAGTACAAGAATTTGAACAAATGTGAAATAATTTAGAAAAAACTTAAATCACATTTTTACATTTTGTGTATACATTGCCAAGTATACGATTAAATTTTTTGATGAGGAAGGTATATCTGTGAAAGTTAGTTAATATTTCACATTATGTGTACATGATTTTTACACTGCAGTCATAAACAGAACTACAACCTTCTAATGGATTTATAAGGGTTTAACTCAATTTAGGATTCTGTTGCTAGTAGAACATGGATGCAAATAAATTCCAACTATGGTATGGAGGGAGATTAGATCATTGATAACTCTTCACTCTTAAAAGTGCAGAACAGTAACTTTGTAGAATCTAGCCCTGACAATTTTATCTGTCATTGGACAATGGTCCCTTGTTAAAATTAATAATGATTTCATGTAGCAGCAAGAAAGCAAAGGGATAATTTGTTTAACCTTTCTTTATCTGTTAACCAGGCAACACATGCCCTAAAATAATTAATTTCCATGTAAGATTAATGGAATGACTGGAGACAGCTGGATGAACAGAATAACAAGGGATAATGATGGCATTGATTCTGAGGAAAAGGCACTGAGGTGCTTCTGAAAATCCTTATAAGACATGTTGTAGATTTCAAACCCCCTCACATTTCTGTGCAGGAAAGCAGAATACTAAACCTTGGTTGGTTAAAAACACAAAAGAATAAACAGGCCATTAGATATATGTAGTGAGTTTACCTTATTCATTTTTTTTATGAATCTCATTGTGCCTCTAGACAGGGCTCGGAATGCTGTGCTCAAAAAGAGAATTCAAGGTTTGCTGGTAAATCCAATGGGGTGAGTTCAGGACAAATGGCACAATCTAGTTTTGTGCTTTCTGGTTTCTGTAAGCTTGTTAGAGCCCTCGGGCAAGCTATTCAATGTGCTGTGTGCTTGTCACTTGCCTGAAACCACTACTTAGAATTGCAAGTTGATTTTTAGGCTATTATGCAAGGATTCCCAGAACAATTTTTAAATGAGCATAAAGAACGGGGAGGGGGGCTAGGGACCTATTAAGTGAGATACAGTTACAAGCTGGATTTCTAAACTCTTGCGAAGTATGTGCTTGACTAGCAAATTTAACTGATAGAAATCCACCAGGAAGCTACACACCAGGCAGATAACAGTTTGTGAGAATTTGTCCCTTGTGGGTCAGTTACAGGCAACTATAATAATTGACCCCATGGCAAGTTTTGTGGTACATAGTTCCTGTAAATGACACCTAGGACCAGCTGGATGTCATTCCTGAATCTTTTATTATATATCTCATCAGTTTAGATTTATCCTGGCTTTAATCTGACAGTCCCAGGATCCTTCTGTTAGTTTCAAGAAAAATGGTTTGGAAGTTATGTATTTCAGCAAGTTTGATAATAAGTGATTAACTGTCGCTGCCTCATAAATCTAGACTGTGATTCCAAAAAGAAAAAAACCCCAAAAAACTGGCTAAGATATTGGTGGACTAGAACAACAGAACAATTTCTCTCCTATATGTATCAATCCATGAAGAATAAACAACAATTACACATTTGGGGAGATCTGCTTGTAAGCCCTCAATGGGAGTTACTCCCAGGAAACTGTTCTTAGGATTGCAGCCTTAGTTCACTTAAATATATGACATTGACCAACTGGCTAGCAGTGAGGGAAATCTTAAACAAAATAGCCAGATGAAAGCTTATTTGCCACAGTACCTCAAGCCAGATTCACATAACCAGTTTTAGCAAGTTAGCTAGTGGTTTATTTCCATTGAAAGCTGTCTCTAAGGATAAATGAAATCAAGGGAAAAGGCTAGTAACTAGGGTTGCCGGGTCCTTACCTGCTGCCAGTGGAGGGATTTGGGGAGCGTTCTGGGGTGGTTGGGGTTCCAGAAGTGAAGTAATCATGTCAGTGATGTCGGGGTGACACTCTACTTTTGGGGCAAAACTCTATGGTAAAAATGGCTACAAATCATAGAGTTTTCCACAAAAAGTAGAGTGTTGCTCCTGACATCGCCAATGTGATGACATCACTTATGGAAGTGACATCATCATGTTGATTACATCACTGAGGGACATATTTTTGGGGTGGGATTTCCCTCGATGAGCCTGCAAAAGTGGGGGATTCCCCACCCCCATTTGGGGGCTGGTAAGCCTACTAATAACTGATTTAACTCTCAACACTTTTAATGCAATCTAAACAGAAATATTGTTCCATTTGGAACCACTATGAATTGACTGTTCCAATAAACTGGCATGGGCTAATCTGCTTCATAAATTATTTAACACAGTATCCCAACATGTGCTGAAAAGTCTTTGAAAAGTATTTTGAATTTGCTATGTTGTGTCACAGTCTGGATGCTCAATGAACTATCCCAAGAAAAACTCAACCCAAACAAATCTACTGCATTGTCTCCCATTCAAGTACTAACCAGGTCTGACCCTGCTTAGCTTCCGAGATCAGATGAGATTGAGTGTGTTCAGGGTAGTATGGCCATAAGCTAAATCTACTACATTGTCAACTCAGAGTTACTTTGAAGCTATGAATGGGCATCTTATACGGAATGTGCCTCCACATCTATATTTATGAAGTGGTAGAACCATAGCTATGGAACAAATAATTTCTAGCCTAAACAAATTTTAACTGTGATTAGCTGGTATAAACAGGATTTGGCTTGCAGATAATCATTCAGAGTCTGTCTAGAAAACTGCAGATTTCATTGCTATTACACTATTCCCCACCATAACTGTATAAACCCTACTAGTATCCTGGCTTGCACAGTGGAGAGGGCAGCACCTGGGAAGAAGGCAGGATGTTTGCAATCACATACATGCAGAACCATACTTAAGACTCACAGAGTTACGTACTTCCATCTAAACCTACTGAAAGCAATGTGCTTGGACTGAAGTAACTGCATAATATTACACTGTAATTGTGATTCATAAGTACTCTTCATGAGGATAACCAACTTATTATTAAGATGCAACTCCCAAGGGCACCTGTCTCATAAGGTGCCAGTTAAGAGAGGTGTGAAACAAGGTTGCATACTTGCTGTGAAGCTCTGGTAGCTTCCCTGGTGCATTCCCTCCTTCAGCTGTTGTCCAGGGATACTGAGGCATCAGAAATTAGAGGGCTGGGGTTACTTCACCCTTTTGGCCTACTCCTGATCATCATCCTTCTTCTCTGTCTGGCATAGACTTCCAACTACAACCATCCTCCTCACCCTAAGCTTCCTGTCTCCTTTTATCCTCCCTCCTCCCTGCTGGTGCCTCCCCTTGACCTCTGAGTGAATGGCGTAATCCCTTGTCTGTCTTTCCCCCTTTTTGTAAATATTAGATTCCATGTCAAAAATGAAGTCAAATGAGGAGGAAGTTCTTGAATTTTATTGTAATGAAATATGGAAAACAGTTAGGCCAAAGGACCCATCAAAACTGATTGCTTTCTTCTCAGCATAATTAGGAAACATGCCTCAATTAATAGGAAAACAATTAGACCAAATAGTTAACCAAAAATTGACAACTTTCTTTATTTCTTCATCTCCTTCTTGAGCATATTCTGAACATATTCAGGAAATACATAAAGTTAAATACTTAAAATGACATCATCATACCATCATCATGGGAATAATATTTAAAAGGCATAATTGGTTACAAAAACTTAAACAACATTTACATAAAAATCTCCTTATTGGTCAAATGTAAGAAAGGTGTGTCTATGCAATGGCGTCACATATTTACTTGACATGACCTAAGGCATATCAGCTAAAGCTTGTTCTTCCCCAAACAAAAGTATTCATTACTGATATGAGACTAAGATCCTATCTGACCCAGACATTGAAAGGTTTGCCCTAAGAACTACAGAATCATGAACTTTGTATCTATTATGTTGTCTGCTAACAATATCTGACTTACAAGAGGAAAGCCTTCTATATAACAGGCCTTTCTAACATCCTAATAAAATATTACTTAAAGAATAAATCTATAAAAACCAGAGAAATATGAATATGTACAATCAAGAAGAAGAAACCTATATATAAAAATTTTTATATTCCCATTCATACTACACCCTTCCTCTTCTCATTGGTTGTTTACTGCTCCCTCTTAATCCTGTTTCCCTTTGCTCCTCCTCCTCAATTCAAAGTCCTGAGTGTCTTCTTCTTTTCCCCAAGGCTCTGGCTCATAAGAACATAAGAGAAGTCAATGTTGGATCAGGCCAATGGCCCATCCAGTCCAACACTCTGTCACACAGTGGCCAAAAATACCAGGTGCTATCAGGAGAGTTTGCCCAAAGTAAGTAATCTATCTAGCCCTTCTGTTTGTGCCTCTCTTGTTTTCCCCATTCCCTTACTTGGGCTCTGCCCATCATTTCATGTATGGGCTCTGCCTCGGGGCCTAGGGAGTCCTGCCCTGTTTCCTTTCTGTCACTCAGGGGAGGTTCCACAGGGCTCCAGGAGGTGGAATGCCATGCTTTGATGGTGGTAGCGGGCTGGCAGTATAGCTCTTTCCGGCCCCAGCCTCGGCAGCACAGGGGCCGGTGGTGGAGCTCTTCTCAGCCTTGGCCTTTGTGGCATGGGTGCTGGAGGTGGAGTCCTTTCTCGCCTGGGTCGTGGTGGCGTGGGGGCCAGTGGTGGAGCTCTCCCTGTCCCTGGCCTTGAAAGCATGGGGACCAGTGGTTGGAAGCTTAGCCAGGGGCCTGTTGGGGGGTCTGTCACCCGCTGTGGCCCCAAGTTCAACTCAGGTATGCCTATGTCAAAACACTTGCCCCTCTATTATTTAAGTTTTATATAAATGTTTATATAAATTCCATGGTACAATCCCTAACTAATCTGGATTTCCACCCTGTGCTTTTATACGCAGATGCTACAGCCATTTTGTTGTATATCGAAGTAGGCCTGAGAAGAGCCCTTTGTACACTTTCATATTGCAATGAGGAACATCTATAAACTTCACTAAAACTAAAGTACTTGTCTTTCCCAAAGGCCTATGATGCAGAGATAGCAATTAGACAGACATAGGATTGAACAAGTCAAAATGTTCAGATATTTGGGAATTGCATTCCAATCCTCAGGCTCATGGGATGCTTACCTTTCCCAGGTAATGGAATCCACCCAAAAATTGGAATTTGCAACGTTGAGATTTTTCCATATGAATGAAGGAGTATTGTGTATTGAGCCTAATCTCATCAGCCCCAGCTTGGGGACACAGAACAATGGACTGCTAGGATCCTGGGATGGACCTATCACCCAGGAGTGCCTCTGTAAATAGCCTATTGTTGGGAGTGGTTGTGTGATGGGTGTGCCATTTTACGGGCTTATAAGCAGGGCCCCAGCCCTGCTAGAGTTGTCTGAGTTGAATTAATCACTAAATAAACTATGATCTGATCACTCCACGCATCTGAACCCAGTATATTTCAGAGAGCTTACATTCTTTATGTCCTGAAGGTTTTTCAGGGCAAGACCCAGCTATGTATGGCATGCATGTATCCTTGTATAAAAACTACTCTAAACTGGAAGCAATTCAGTAAAAAATTTTAAGATCTTTACTTGGGGTTCCAAGATGTGTTCCCAACACTTTGCTTAGGCTTGGGGCTGGATTAGTGTAATTGGAAATCTGGGCCTGGTTTCATGCCACACTTAAGGTAAAGTTTTCTCCATCAGAGTTAATTTCTTTAATCATTCTAGATAGTTTCAGTTCAAGCTGGGTTTCTACAATACAGCATAAATTGTCACTATTGGGCTTCTCCAGTACAGCCCTCCTGCACCATTGATTCCAAGGAGTCAGAGCGATTATTAAACAGAGATTATGGGACACCTCTGTCCAAATGGCTAGATCTTGAGCTTCACACATTCTGGTAGTGGGGAATAAAAACCAAAATTTTGCTCCATCCAGTTATCTTTCTTTGTTAGAACTCCTGAGATACCACAGAGCTTTTACTCTAGCACGATTTAACACCCTCCCTTCTGCTCTCTTTGAGGGAAGATATGCTCACATCCTGTATGTAAACCATCTCTGCCCTTGTAAATCTGGGCTGGTTGAGACAATTGAGCATATGCTTTTATTCTGTCAGTTCTAGCAGTATCCAGGCAGGTCTAACCAATTTTATTCCATTCTCCTTTTAGCTGATTCCTGCAATGAAATTACTGCCAAGGTAGCAAGATTTTGTGCCACGGCGAGCTTAACCAGACAGAAGATTACTGCCTTTTAAGAAATTTTAAATATATTTTAATGTTAAGCCATTTTATTGATCTAAGTTCTTGCCTGTATTTATTGCTTAGTCGCATTTATGTGATTATTGCACATGTCATATACTAATGTACTGTCTGATCTTGGATCATAATAATAAAAATGTACTGTACTGGTTAATAATCTAACTTTGAACCATGGTTTCAGATCCTGGTTTGACATAACTATGGTTGACTGGGATAACTGTCTCACATCTAGGTGATCACACAACCCATAAACCATAATCTCACACGGTATCTGAAACACAACTGTACTTTTACAGCTATTTGAGTGTAATCATTTGCAGCCATTAATAGGGTGCCACCTCTTTTTCCAGCTCGGGTTCTATACCTTTAAGAGCTTTGTCCATCACTTATCTCCATACTAGGACATATTTCACCCAGCGCATTTCAGTGTTTACAGGCAGAGGAGCAAGGCTGGTAAAAAGGTAGCGACCCCAGCAACAAAATACAATGTACTTTTCTATCACACCCCAGATATTAACTTGCATTCAAAGTCTTTAAAGGTTAACAATAGAATTATTGACTATATTTTTATATCCCAAATTGTTCTTTGTTTTCTGTCACTATTCTGTAAAACATGAAAAGGAAACCATATATTACACTAATTATACATTTCTTATTGGTTGGCCAACAAATAATTCTTTCTGAGACAAATCTGTAGTTATTCATGAGGCAGTTGGAAATGACAAAGACAGAGTAAATTGAGCAATCTCTCATTATATTTATTACACACACTTTGTGCTAATGAGCAACAAGAGCTTTGCCAAAACAGTGGATCCAGTTAAAAATTCTACAGTATGTTTTGCAACTCATATTTATCAAACAACACAGAGATGACATGTCCTTGTCCACAGGATTTTTCATTCTAACATTTTGGGAAAAGGACAGTCAATGGCAATAATGCAGAGAGTTTTACTAAACAGTTTTGAAAGAGTTTATTCGAAGTCTCGTGGAGTTTGAGCCACAGAAGCTTACAATAGACAGAGCTGCTGAGGGGTGGATTCTCTAGCGTGAGCAGAGTTGTGTCACCTGAGATAATGGCCCTGGGGGGTCAGTTGACCTCTGGGAACAGGGTGGGGGGATCAGCTGTGGGAGGAAAGAATAACTTAAAGTCACCCACCCTCTTTGCACAGGGAAATTCCTAAGCAGAAAATGTTAGGATCTAAGCATATAGACTTAAATTGCAGTCAACTTAGCCTCCCCACTTTTTACGGTTACTTATTGGAAGGATATAGAAAGGAGGGTGGAACAAAGAATGGGGCAACATCTGTTTTCCACAACAACTGTCTTCAGGGCCTGAAATGGAGGGGTAAAGATTAGAAGTGCTTGTTAATTCAAATTAACACTGCTCTGTCTGCTTGAGATAGGACCTGCGTCATTAGATATATTCAAAAGAAGACTGAAAACTTCTTGTCACTTCTCATTTCTTAGAATATTCAGGTTGTAAGAAATGCAGTTTAAAAATCTGAATATGACAGTTATGGATTTATATTTGTTTACAAATAAAAAGCCAACTTCATCAGTCTTAAGCTACATGAATCACTAGCTGCCTTGGGACCAGTGCATTTATGCTCTCTTCAAGAGGAGAGGCCATGGCTCAGGTTCAGGCCCTGAGGGCTCCAGTTAAAGGATCTCTTAGGCAGTGGGTGTTTGAAAAGACATTTCCCTTCCTTGGACCCTGGACTGCTGCCGGTCAGAGTAGACAGTACTGAACTCAATAGACCAGTGGTCTGGTTCAATATAAAAAAGCCTCATATGCTTCAATATATTTATTAGACTTTTTTTCCCTTGCTGATGAGAAAATGGCTTCTCCGGTGCTTGTCACTGCAGATGAGAACTCTTAGCTTCTTGTGAGCAGGATAAAATCACCTTAGAGAAATAAGGAGAGGCTGAGGGCAAACTTTAAAATACTGCCAATGTTTTTCTTCTAAGTAGGTGACTACAATTATTTGGGTTTTTTTCTCCAAACCACTGGGCACATGCATTCCTATATCCTTTCTCTTGCCTCTTCTAATTTATCTGTAGCTGATCATTTTCCCCAAATATCCTAGTGACTCACGAACTTTGCACAGAGTAAAATGGAAATATTCTTCTTGAACATTTCAGGGGGTCTGATTAGTTGTCTTCTGAGACAATTCATTTACGCCTGTTCTTAATCCTTTTTCAATTACTCCTCACAAAGAACAAATTAAATGAAGTCAAATGAATATTTGAAGTGTGTGGCACTGGAAGAATCTATTCTAGCAAGTATACAGTATGCTTGTAACCTGCAAAGCACTGCAGTGATGCTTTACAGCTAAAAAAGGCAAGATGTTGCTTTGTTCTTGTATAAGGGAATCTGAGAACTGCAACCCAACTCTAGAAATTCTGTTAGAAGGCTGGACCCTTCTAAATTTTCATCCTTTTTTTCTGCATCTGTAGTGCCATTAAGATTTTCTCTGTGTCATGAAATTGTTCTGCCCTAACCTGAGTAAATCAAATTAACTAATGACAATAATTGCTGAACAACAACAACAAAAATCTTGAATTTATTTGGAAATGCATACTCATTTCGGCAATTGCCTTTCTGCATTCACTTTCAGTAGAAGGCAAGAATCAAAACAAAATATTGCCCACTAAACAAACATGAGGCAGGCAATCATAACATTTGCATAAGATATACACAGGAACTGGATCCATAATTTCTTTTTCCTCTGAAAGTTTAAAGGATACAATCCTGGGCTGTGATCTCCTTATGAGACTCACTTGGGTGTGAGTCCAGCTGACTGAATACACATGTGTAGGACTTGACTATTAGGCTGACAAAACTGAACAAAATTATTTTTTGCTACCAAGTCAAGGACCCAGACTTAGATTAGTGAAGCAGAAAGTTCAAAACACAAAGGAAACTACATTTCATCCTTAAATACTCAACTTCTGGGTTCACATTATTATTGGGTAGAAATCCTAGTTCATTGGTGTGTCAGTGCACAGCTGCTTGGTAAACAGACAGATCTTGAAGTATTGGTACGAACATGCTGTTTTCCCAATAAGAGAACACGACTAAGAGATAAATTATATGGAATGTTCCGGACTACCTATAAAAAGATAATTTGAGTTTACCAGTTTACCAATTTTTTATTAATCTGGATCCCATAGCTTTTACACCAAAATTAAACTAGTGAAAGTTTACCATGACTGGATATAATGTGATGGGTACCCACTAAACTGTGTGTCAGAACCAGTTATCTACATTGACACGCTTAAACCCAGTTTATACATTCAATTGATAAAGTAGTAAAACCTAATCTGAACTAGTCTATATCAACAAAATACAACAGGAGTCCAGTGACAACGTTAAAGACTAACAAAATATGTTCCAACAAGTTTTCATGAGTCAGGGTTCACATCTGTCATTAAAAATCACAAGATTCAGAAACCAATGGCTGAACATTTTAATCTTCCAAGACATTCTACAAAGGAACTTCAAAGAGAGACACCAATGCAAAACTGCTCATTTAGAATTCATTTACAAGTTCAAGACTACTTATCCTCCTACCCCGACTTAATAAGGACCTGGGATTCCTCACTTGGCACAGGTGCTAAAATCTTGCACAACCTACCCATTGCAGGGGTTAATTAGTTCAGCTATGCCTTTGTAATTTGCTGTTGTATCTGCTTGTCTTGGAGTATCATAGTAATCTATATATTTTTAGCTTCCAGCACCAATATTCCAACACTCTCCAGTGTGATCTGGGGATGAAAGTGAGTGTAAGGCTATGTATGTAGGGATTTGCTTGATATTCAGTGACTGGGATTATCAGGGAACATATTTGCTATTTACCCTCCTTTCCTTTATCCGTGTACCTGAATGGCTTCCTTTCACTCTTATGTGGAAGTGGGAGCACTATGCTTGCGGGCATGGCTGTGGTGTGGGCAAAGCTGACACTGGTATATTGGGATACTGTCTGTATGCTTCAACACGCTTCCTGCCCTTCACAACAGTAAATATATTGCTAACACTAAGTTATAATTGTGGATGACTGTGATGATTATGATTATGATGGTGATGGTCATTATGTTTTGACCTGGGAAGCAATAGCTCTCTTTTTCTAGGGTTTCTGACAGTTTGATAATCTAGAGAGACCTTCTCTCAAATTCTATATGGTGCAGGCATCTGGATACATGGTGTCTCTGACTCCTTTGATTATCCACTCTAATTGCTGGGGTACCATCCTGTATCACAGGAACTGTGTTAAGAATGGACTCTGGAGTTTGCCCAGTACTCATTGGAATGTAGGACTTGGATTTGTGCCTTTAAACTGAGACTGGACTCCTTTTTTCCAGCATCAAACTCATATGGAGGTCTCTTACATCTTCTGAGGGAAGACATTTACAAAAGTGCCTGGACTGAGTTGGTGGATAGCAGAAATGAGTGCCTAAGTTTCTCCTTTACTATGATTAAAGATACAGGTGTCCATGAGGCACTGAGAGAGATCAGACTAAGGGTAATTAGATAATTGGCATTGAGTTCCAAGCACATCATGTATGCTCCACTTTAGCTCTTGGAATCTGTCCCCCAGCAACTCTCCCTCTATATTTAAAACTAGGAATAAGGCCCATTGTGGAAATAAATACAATGAGCTCTAGAAAGAGGCTCTGGGAGAGTGCCCCAGCCTTGGGCACTCAGTGTCAATTTGCTGTGGCAACTTCAGTGGGGTATAATGACAAAGTCCACCATTTTTTTCGAGGGGAACTGATCTCTGTCATCTGAAGAGCAATTGTAATTCTGAGTGATCTCCAGCCCCCACCTGGAGTTTGGCAACAATGGTTCCCCATGAGGGAATGGCTGGCTTGAAGGGTGGAGTCTATGGCATTGTACCTGTCTGAGTTCCCACCCCTCCTCAAATCTCACCCTCTCCAGGCTCCACCCCTCAAATATCCAGGAATTTCCCAACCTGGAGTTGGCAACCCTATCAGGACTGGCCCTAATGAGTTTTCTCCCAAAGGCTAGAAAAGGTGTGGAAAGGGCCTTTTACTGACCGAACCTGGTTGCCTGGCAACATGCACTGAGGAGAAAGTACAGTTGACAGCTCTGATTATGCAAATACCTTGAGATTTGGGGGGTGGATCCTGTGGAGGGCAGCATTGGGGGGGATGGAAGGACTCAGCAGGGGATAATGCTATAGGGTCTACCCTCCAAAGCAGCCATTTTCTCCAGGGAATTTATTTCTGTCATCTGGAGATCAATTGTAACAGCAGGAGATCTCCAGGTCCCACCTGGAGACTGGCAACCCTAGGGGAAAGTCAGCTGCACAACAGATTGCTGGTTTGATGGTTGCTGGCCCACCTCATTAGCCAGCCAGCCATGATGGAGCCATGAGGGGACAGTTAGTCACAGTTAGTCCTGCACAGGAGCCAAGAGAAGTGTCTTCCTCAAGAGAGAGTCCGGCTTTCCAGGAGACGCAGCTCATTTCCTCTAGACCAGACCCTCCCTGGCGCTGCCACCACTGCTGCAGGAAGGCAGGGGAGCCTTTGAAAGGCGTTGGGCAGCCTTCTCTGCAGTACATCTCACTGAGCTATCACCCTGACAAAGTGCCAACGTTGTGGCCGAAGGAGAGGGGTCGTGAGGGGCAGCGAAGGTGAGTGCTTCCCCTGCTTGCTGCCACTCGCTAGGTCTGCCTCCTTCTCCCCTGTGGAGGGGTTGCTGCTCCCTTGGCGGAGCGTCCATCCCCTTCACCGGCTTCCTCCAGACTGAGAGTGAGACGCTGGCTGCTGGCTCTGTGGGCGGGGCCAATCCAACGCAGTGAGGCAATGCAGCCAGGGGGTTGGGAGTTTGTGAGAGTGGCAGCCAAGTGGGCCAAAGGCTGTGGGAGTGTGTCCAGGAGTCACACCAAAACAGCTTTATTATATCAGAGAGATACCTTACCACTCCCAGCAACTGCTGTGCCTTTATGGTCAGCAGGCTGAATGCTTTGCCCACAGCTGAATTGAGGGGAGGTTAGACATCCCATTCTCTGAACTCCTTTGTCCTTGTGCCTCCAGCATGATTGAAACCATTGGTCATGTGTTATGTAGTGGGTTGCCGCATGGATAAACAACAGACAACGACGTAGTGCATAGCACGCTTTATTAGGCACACAACAAGACAAAGACAAACGGCCGGCAGGCCAACTATATACACTACCAGGGGACCACCCCTGGGTCCCTTTGGCGGGTTTGAATTTCCCGCCACAGTCCCATTGGTCCCCCAGTGGAGGGACTAGGATCCTAGTCCCCATTGTTGTCCTGGACTGAAGCTCAGGCATGTGCGCTGACCTCCGGTGGTGGTCAGTGGACACAACATCATGTTTTGTTTTTCTGCAATCAATGGACCTCATTATGAAACTTTGGATCTTGCCCATTCTGAGCAAATATTGTCTTGCCATTGAACTCCAGGCAGTTTCTTTTATTGTGTGATGTTAACTTTAACTCTGAGATGCCATGAGCTGTGGCCGATTTTTTTTGTCTCTTATGATATCCATAAGATGCTCCTGTGCTATGCATTAAAGATACAAGTTGAAGTGTTTTATATCTTTTCTTTTTCAGTTTTACATTTTTGGAATTTTACAGACTATCAGAATATAGTACTAAGTACATATGATTGTAAAATGAGACTAATATTGCTTAGAAACCAATTACACTAATACAGCAAACATTCCACAACAAAAATATTCATTAAGAATTGTACAACATCCAAAACTTTATACAACATCTATTAAAATGCATGCAACATCTGTGGAAGACAGCAATACCCCTTAAATATATTATCCTAATACTACCACATGTAGTATTGAAATTAAAGCTTTCAGTGTTTTCGGAACTGCTTCCATTTTTCCAAATGACTTAGTATAAATCCCCATACTTCTGCAAAATCAGAGCTAGAAGCATGTGATTCATATTTGGACACCTCAAAAGTGATTTTATACCTTTTCATGTTATTCTGTTTGTGATATAATGTTTTTATTTATTATTTGTAAATGTTTTTGATGTGATCTGTGTTTTAAATGTATTATATTGTTCGGCTCAAGACCTCGGGTCAATGGAGCTTATTGTTAATAAAGAAAAGTTTAGAGAGATCACAGGTTTTTCCTTAACGACTCCTCAAATTCATCATACATGATACACCACCTACATGGAGTCTGGAGAAGAAAGGAATGACATTTTCTCCTCTTCCTGCAGGTATCCAGCTTGAGAGGGGCCAGAGGCACCAGCCCTAGATCACGAGCTAAATGACAATGATGATGCAAGTTGATAAATTCCACCTACTATTCTATACCTACCATTTACAGGATTGATTTCAATTACTTTTAAAAATGTGACTGAAGCAGAGAAAATATATGTTTTGTCTTTTAGCCTCACTCATTTATATTTCTCTTCTCTATTTATTCTGAAGATTGGAAAACTGCTGAAACTTTTTATATGAAAACAATGGATTATCTTTAGGTGAAAAGAATAGGAAGATTTGCAAAGCTCACTCTACTTCCAGTCAGCAGAAAGGGAGGATCTACCAGGTCAGAGAGAAGGTGATTGGCTAGGCACAAAGCACCTTACGCTGTGATGAATGGTACTAAACAGAGGGCATTCTGCATTCCACAGCACAAGTGGTTTATGTTATATGAACAAAAATAGTTACTGATAGTGTAAAAAACACACACCATAATTATTTTAAAAATCACAGTGTCTCTGCAGTTGCACCATTTCATGCATTTGCATGGGTTTCTATATAAATACAGGCCATGGTCCAAAGTGTTATAAGCAGTATCTTGTTTGCACACGGGGGCTTTTCAGCTCCCCTTCCAGTGGCAATGCCCCTGTATATCCTGCTTTGTAAACACATTGAATGGACTGGGGCTGGATCTAGGGTTGCTAACTCTGGGTTGGAAAATTCCTGGAGACTTGGGGTTGGAGCCAGGGAAGGTTGGCGTTTGAGAGGAGAAGGAGCTCAGCAAGGTCTAACTCTAATGCCATAGAGTCCACTCTCCAAAGCAGGCATTTCCTCCATGGGAACAACTGCTGCCAAATCCCCCCTGGCCACTGGTGGGGGGCATAGACTTGCCAGCTCCAGTCTGGGTAACTTCTGGATATTTGACGATACAGCCAAAGGAGGACAGGGACCTCAGTGAGGTACAAGGCCATAGAGTCCATCCTCCAAAACATCAGTTTTCTCCAGATGAACTGGTTTCTTAAGTCTGGAGTTGTAATTCCGGGAGATCCCCAGGGCCTACCTGTAGGCTGGCATCTGTAACTGGGAACTGATCTCTGTAGGCCGGACATCAGTTTTAATTCTGAAAGATCTCCAGTTGGCAGTCCAATGTGGATTCCAGCCAGTTACCATTGATACCAAACGAAAACACACTCATAAGCATGCATTCATGTGAATGTATATGACAAAATCATTTCTTCTGCATAAAAAAGACCATGCCATGGAGAAGATTAGGCTCAAACCCTTCTCCTTAACTTCAAACTTTCAATATGTAAGAAAATTTTCTATAGAGGAGCATACAATTATGTGAGGCTCCACCTGCATTTTGAAGTTGTGCAGCAAAGTCACCATAGTAGTGCTAAATAAGACCATGGCTTTCACTTTTGTATCAATATTCAGTATAATCCTCCCTGATTATTCAATTTGCACATCCACCTTAACCAGCATATGCAGAAGTTTTATACATGTGAAAGCAGCTGAGGTGAGTAAAGAATATAAATTAAACCATCGTAGCTGGATTGGGTGATACATGCAACACCGCAGATCAGGTAACAGGGACTACACTTCAGTTCTCACATTAATTTGAGCATATTTTCAGCTTTTTTCGATAATGAGCAACACAAGAGTGTATTTCATCCTTGATTATTTGTTTGTTTGCTATTATGTCATTTTTCTACCAGGCTTCGGGATGTTGTTGTTTCGGGGTTTTTTTTAAAAAAAGAATGTTGTTGTTGTTGTTGTTGTCGTCATCATCATCACCACATATGCATTCTGTGTAGTATACACAGGAGATCCTAAGATTATCTGGCAGCCAGAAGTTCTAGCTTTTTTGGCATAATGCATCAATAGGTGGTAAGCTAGACTTGTTTTTAAGGCAAGAGATGTTTCATAGGTGGTTTGCCATTGCCTGCTTCTGCATCACACCCCTGGTATTCCTTGGAGGTTACCCTTCCAAATACTAGCCAAGGCTGACCCTGCTTAGCTTCCAAGATCTGACAAGACTGGGCTAGCCTGGACTATCCGGGTGGAGATGTAGTCAGAATATATGAGGCCAAATCACTCCTCCTAATTAGCTGTTTCAAGAGCCTAATAAGACCTCGTGCCTTCCTTGTCTTTAGAGGGCCAAGACAAATGAATCCCTGGTATTAATGCCATGAATTCCACTTGTCACAGAAATGTTGCTTCATCAAGAACCTGAAAACTGTCTGTGTACACTAGAAAGGTATAATCCTGAAACCCTCCTAAAAACTGTTCACACTCTATCAAGACAACCACTTTAGAAAGTATTAGGGATACTGCAAATTTTGTATGAAATATGTTCAGCATATCCGAAGTCACTTGATCACTGAGTGTGTTCAGTTCAGAGTCAAATGACTCAAATGCCTGCCCAATTGTTTCCCTCAGGTTTATGTTTCCAAAACTGCACACACAAAAATGCTGCTGATACAAGCAGATTGGCAGCTATTAATGTCACCACAAACTACTTGGACAAACACTAAATGGTAGGATTTCTTTTAAACACAGCATGTATTTATGATTGATTTATGTGATTTTTGACTGATTTAACTGTCTGTTTAAATAATTGCCTGCTGAGCAGAGCAGCGGCACAACAAAGAACGGGGGAGCACAAGTCAATCAGGCTGCGTGAGAACATGTTTACACAAAAAGCTGATCATGCTGTACCACGCTGTTAGAAAGGAACATGGGTTCCGTTCACACGGAGAAGTTGCCATGCTAAAGACACGGATGATAGGTGGATTTTCAGTGTGCGATCACACCGCAACGTCTGGGAAGCATAGTACACACATGGCTAACCCGTGGCTTCTCACCAAAGATGCGAAGTAAAAAACTACCACATACGATGTACTAGTTTCCGGGAAATGCGGGGCAAGGGCGGGTGTCTGATTGCATTTCTGCTTGGATCCTGTGGCATCCGGCGCCTGTCCATGTCCCGTCGCACACCAAATGGGGTTTTTTTTGTAAGTCTCCACAGGATGCGCACAAATGATCATGTGCATGCGCAAACTTTGGTGTGAAAAAAAATCCCATTTGCCACGGAAGGGGCGCCTAGCGATTGCCAGCATGATCGCACCGCGCCACTTCTTTGCTGTGCTGCAGGACAGCCATGTGATCGGCACCTAATGGCCTAACCACGGGACCTCGACACTGAATGTGATCGGGCTGCCGCGTGTTACTTTGCTCCGGGGCAAACAGCCACACTTCCCCCCTGTGTTTTCTGGCCCATGTGACTGGGACCCATGGTGAAGAAACCTGCCTGAGAGCCACAGATGCATCAATTAACGAATGAAGGTAAAGGTAAAGGTTTCCTTGTACGCAAACCTTCTGCACGCAAAGCAGAGGCTGTTCCAATGAGCCACAGCCCTTCCCCAACAAACTGTCCTTCTACACTAACAAAATGAAGAAAAGCCCAGCCTCGATTAAGGACATGTGATGCTGCTACCTTGTTGAAGCTAAGCAGGTCAGATCAGAGCCTGAATGGAAGCCAAAGTATCTAGTATATTCTGTCTTGAGATCCATGACAGAAGGAAGTCTGGATACAAATGTGGCTAGTTCAATTGCTTCAGTCCATCACTGTTCTATTTTTATTCTTACTGATACTGTGTGAAAAAGGGAACAATAGTGATTAAAATATCATGTGACATACATGAACACACACTCACACATCATGAATATATTGGGAAGAGCAAGAGCACATGGTTCCAACTACATTTTTGAAACAGCCAACTTAACCTTCCTTTGGCAGAGAAGAGTGCCTGGGACCCAGATGCTGCCCTGCCAACATGAGCTGACTGTCATTGATTGTTACTGTGCTCTGTTTACTATTCTGTGTGGAAGGCTTTCTAGAGTACCCATTCTCCCCATGTCTCCTTACAACATACCCATGATCAGTCAAGGAGAGAGAGGAAAGGAAGCCTATGAATTTTGATCACAGGGTCTAAAAAAGGGAAAGAAAAGGAAAATGCAGCATTGTCTCTAAATGCTTTCTTTAAAAAAACAAAAAAACCCTTTGTATTAAATGTAACGTTAAAGCAAATGAAAAGGTGCACTCCTAAGTATGTTTCTTTCACTGGAGTTGGAGTAAATTCATTTATCTGTGAATATTTGTTATCAGGAGTGCTGAATAAAAGAACGGCCTTGAGGAAAAGAAACGGAATACGCTACAGGGGAGCAAGAGGGCAGGTGTGATCCCACAACAAAAGGAATACAAGAAGCAGTTGTACTCAGTAAGATAGGGAATTCTTACAAGAGACGGGTGGCTTGACTACAAAAGAAAAAAGAGCAAATGATAGAGTCATATACAAATGTAATGCTACCTGCTCTGTTATATGCATTTGAAACCCAGATTCTCTTGTAAATCTGTTTGAAGTAGGGCTGAGCCAGTTTTTTGTGGGCTTTGCTTTTTACATAGAAATGTGCCCCTTTGACAAGATGGAACTTCTGTTGAATCAGTTGGAAAGTTATGTGAAAATCTTTTTTTTTTTTTGTCCATGCTGTTTTGCACAGTTGTGTGCTTCCAGAGCTATCCCAAATGGGAGAAATCCTGAGATGGTTGCTCAGTCTTGTGCATTCCAAAGCAAGAAAAAAATTACAAGTTACTAGAGGGATACTGAAGAATAAATGTGAAAAGCAAACTGTTTGAGAGTTTGTAGCTAAACTGTGATCTGAAATGGCTTTAAAAAAAACAACTGCAGTGCTGCCAGTTAATTTCAAGTATCAAAACATGATCCCCCCCCCCTAGAAATGTAGCTTGCCTTAAACCACTGAAAGCCATTTGGGAAGCCTTCTTGTCAGTTATCACAGCAGGGTCAGGTATGGATCCGAAAACATTTCTTAGCCTTTAGACCTTCATAGCACAGAGGGAACTTTTTCTGCTGTTTAAGGAGCGTCCTTCTGGAGTCCCCTGCGGTTACCAATCATATTCCCACGCCTATTGCTATGAGGCATATAGGATTTGCCAAGTTCTCAGGAGCTCCCTTCACTTCACAGGGGCCCTTTCTCTTGACAACCCTCCCCCAAATGCTCCTGGTGTTAAGCAGTCACAATTCTTAGGTTCACGGCAAATGTTTCACAAGAATGGGTCACTGCAGGCTGTCTATATTTTGTCCCTCCCTTCCTGTCAAATTGAATATTGAACAACTGTTTGGGCATTTGTAATGTGGACTGCTTGATGGTCTTCTCTGACAGGGCTTTACTAGAGTTATAACTAGGGGCCACCCATTTTGTTTCTCTTGAATAAAGACTTTAGTTTCAGGACACCCATTCAACATTACAATTTTCCTCCTTTTCTCTTTCTCTTTTTGATGGAGAGCTATGAAGGGGGGGGTTTGGAACAAATGCTCATTCTCTTTTATTCTGGCCATGAATGTCATTAACATCATTTCCTTTCAGCACAAAGACACCACACATTTGTACTGGCAATACTCAGTGTGGCTTTGTAGATATTTGCCTCACCTCTAACCAGGAGCTATTCACTGCTTACCAGAATTGCTGGAAAAGCAATAATAAAATAACCTTTAAGGTAAACTTCCAATCTGGTATAGAGGAGTGAAGCATTGTGACTTACTGTATTCCCCCCCCCCCCTTTTGTTGGAAGTGTTTCTTGTTTTTGAACATTATGAAAAAGAAATAGTGGGAGAAACAATTTATCATTTTTTGGAAGTTTAGTCAAATGAATGCCCATAGTAGATCACTGGAAGCATTTGCTGTTAGAAAAATAGCTTTAAATATTCTGTACATTTATACTATAATTTTAGAAATGCAGGTTTATTGTAAAAGAATGCATTTGGGCAGAGATGTGCAAGTCAGGGACCCCCATTTTGTTTATTTTTACTGAAAATTGCTGAGTTTTCCTCAAAAGACTTCAACTGTTCTGCTTGAGAAGGAACTTCTACATTCACTTTAAATAGATGGAGTTCATAGGCAACTTACAAATGTGTGGGATTTTTCTGTGAGAAAATACTTTTGATATATTTCAAAGTTCCAGAATGTCGAAGATGTATTCCAAATTTGCTTCAAATTTTTCTTTAGGAAAAAATTCAGTGATAATTCTGTACAATGTTTTTGATAAAAATTCCTCATTAACCATGGGTTGAATCTTCAAGCTAGAATGATAACTATATCTAATGTATGTCAGAGGCCTTTCCTACATGGTTATTTATCCAAGATTCAACATTGTGGGAGAGCAGGGGTTTTCCCCCTGCTGTCCCACAGTATTGTGGTGCTTTGGTATATCACCTGAGTTTGCCTTGACTTTTATGCAGTTTTCCCCAAACCTGATTTTTTGGTAATAGTTTAGGAAAGAATGCAGCAAAGAATGCTGTATCTGGGAGAACCAGGTTTGATTCCTCACTCCTCCACATGCAGCTGCTGGTGTGATCTTGGGTCAGTCACGAGTTCTTTCAGACCTGTTCTCTCATGAGCAGTCCTTTGAAAGAGCTCTCTCAGCCCCACCTACCCCACAGGGTGTCTGTTGTGGGGAGGGGAAAGGAAGATGATTGTAAGCTACACTGAGACTCCTTCAGGTACTGAAGGGTCGTTCACTCACTCACTCACTCACTCACTCACTCACTCACTCACTCACTCACAGAGAGAGAGAGAGAGAGAGAGAGAGAGAGAGAGAGAGAGAGAGAGAGAGAGAACATGCTACCAGGGGGATTTTTGAGGGGGTGGTTTTAATTGGCAGTTGGTACATTAATATGAAGGCATATTCGTATGTCAGTTACTGATTTTTTAAAAAATTGGAAAAAATCTCCCCATAGTTTGGGGAAAATAGCCACCATGGAAACTGGGGCAGGGGAAAGGGGGAGTACCTCACCATCTGGAAGCCCCATTTCCAGTGCGTTGCACTAGCAGCTGCAGCAACAGCATGACTTTTGAAGGAAAGAGTCTTGTGAAGAACAGCCCTTAGTGTCTCACCTAGGGTTGCCAGCGACCTAGAGAAAAAATGTCCTGTCTTTTTCATAGAGGCTTGATGCGTGGAAATGGGCAGGTAAAGCTTTTCATGGCGTGGAGGTAAGTAACATCACTGGGTAAATAACATCCCATTAAGCCTCCTTAAAGAGACAAGACAATGTTTCTCCAGGCTTCAAACTGAAGCCTTTCATATTCAGTCATGGCATATGCTGGTTTTTATGCTTCATAGCTTCTTCACATTTCATCATCACATCATTGCCAATGTTCTGCAGCATCAGCTATGCCAAAACTCACTTTGTATGGCAGAATATCTCTGAAGAGTTCTAAGAAATCTAGGAAAAGCAGAGCAGGACTCTGAAGAGGAAGCACAGAAATGTCTAAATAAATAAAGAGGGAAATACAAGAGGAATAATTTGGTTACCCAGTATACACTTTAAAAATTAAGAGTAGATATACTCATTTACCAAATTTAAAACCAGAACAGGGTACCAGGGATCATCTGAAGTGGGCTCCTGAAGGAATAGGATTTAAAGAAACAATCTTAACCAAGTCTATTCAGAAGCAGTTCCATTTTTATTGAATTGGGCTTACTCCCAGTAAAGTGTTCTTAGGACTGCACCCCGGACTTTGGTATATGTCCAGTTCTGAATAATGCATTAAAACAAAGGCAAATACTCTGCAGTGAGATTTTAAGCAATGAAATATTATTTTTAGATCTCACGGAAAACTGTTTTCATAATTCTCTTAGATATCGTCTAATCGTCTATCGTACATTTTTCACATTAACTATTTTACTGTCATATTAAATGCCTCTGCTCCATAACCAACGGACACAATAATACTAACAGTCAATGAAATATATTTCTGACAATGAACCACTGGTTTTGTGAACAAATTTTTCACTCCAGATGTTGGCATGAGATATCAGAAAAAGAGTATTAGATATTGCTACAACCAATTAAAATCTGATAAGTGAAAACTGTGGGTGCAATTTGAATACTGTGATCACTGCAGACATGGATTTAATTTTCAAATATATTAGGAATATTTCCATCAACGGGTTTAACAGGTAAGTGTGTTAATGTCAGGGTCACAGGGGGCTGTGAGTGATAATGCCAGTCCTAGAAAGGGTTATTCCCCAGGTAAGGTGTCCCCACACACAGATCTGCTGCTGAAGCTGGGGGTGAGGAAAGAGATTATTTGAGTGATACTTGAACCAGGGCTTGAAGTCTAATCTGAAGTACAGCATACAAATGGTACTGCTCTGGTGGGCTCTTAATATCTAGCCTTGCATGATCAATCCAGAAATGTCATAATGCTTGGCAATCACAGGGATCAAACTCCACGTTGCAATTTGTAATATGTATTGCTTGAGTTACCCAAAACTGATTTTGACTGAGGCAGTCAAATATCAAGCACAAGGAAACTCATTTCCTGAGTGCACAGGGCCCCATTTTCAATTGGGACCATAGTTCAGGAGGAGAATGGGCTTCAGTGATGTTTGTGAAAGGGTGCCCAGCACAAACATTTCATGAACTTTGGTGCTGTTTGTGGCAGTTTGTGAATGCTTACATTTTCCAGACAGACTGTCCCTGTTCAATTAAACTGTTTACAAAAACTTCAAGTCAACAGGGGAGTGGAATCCTCTGGCCTTGGAAACACCAATAGGAGCCTTTCAAAGCTTAACAGGCACTGCTGGCTGCCAATAACATAGTTCCCATTTTGCTCTGTAGGATCAGAATTATATATATATATATATATGTTCAGCTCAGCTCAGCTCCACAGCTCTGCACTATTTTCCCAAACTCAAGTGCCCATGGGGGTGCTTTCCCCCATTTTGGGATTATACACATATTGATAGGTAACATTTAAGTGAGTCTTAGAGCTGAGCTTGAGTTTACACCTAGGTCTTTCCAGGTCTAGACCAATACTCTGACCACTATGCCCACACTAATCCTTGTTATGCCTGAGGGGGTGGGTACAGGTTAGTAGTATCATTACTAAGGTTTATACTAGGTTATACTTGAACTCTCATTGTTTCAGCTCATACCCTGATTGTTCAATGAGCGATCTAGGTATGTCCAGATGAATTCAGATATGTCTGCTTCATATGATTATGCCTATGCTGTTTTTATTAATTATGATTATGCTTCATATGATTATGCTGCTTTCTGCCTGTTTACAGTGCTTCTTTCCAGCAGCTGCCCCCCACTGCCACCATTCATTGACTACCACCTCCAATATTTAAAGGTACATAAGTTAAAAAAACAATAAATTATGTCTGAGCTGAGTCTTATGACTTAAGTTTCTCTGCAAAAGTCTCAAGATGTGTTTTGATTCATAGCTCTTTAATTAATAGTTCTTGCTGCCAGCCTGGTCCAAGCTGTTTGCTGTATTCACCATTTTAAAACATTTCTTGAAACAGGTGATAAAATGCCATTGCATCAGTATTCCTTAGGTCATCGTAGCGTTGCCATACCTCCACTGGGGGTGGCTGGCAGAAGATTTGCTTTTTAAAAATCACCATTGGTGGCAGTGTGACATCACTGCCCAGAAAACCCAGGAATGATGACGCACCTCTGTAAGAATGTCCTAGAAGTGATCCCATTCTGTCACTGATCCAAACAACAAGGGGGAAAGACTAGTGTCACAGGAATCCCAAATATACAAATCCCACTGGTAGAAAACACCATCAAAAATTGCCAAAACAATATATTTAAACAATTATAAAGTTGGTGGTGTCACAACAATTATGCATACTGTAACTATATTAAGGCATAAGATGTCACTGATGGCTGCCCCTCCTATGTTGCTGCCCCCCTCAGTCTCATGCTGATTACCATGTCGGACCTTACAACTTTCTGTCATGAAATGATAGCACTAATTGGTTCAAAGCAAAAAAAAAAAGTTACAGCAGTATGCTTTGCTAACGTCAGTGAACAGAGTGACAAACTATTAGATAACCTACTACAGTGCTTTTTTCATACTAGCTTTGTAGAATAAGCAGCTACTACACAGCAGGGATGTAGCCAGAAAATTTTGGGTGGTGGGGTACTGGGAAATCCTGTGGGGCAGGGGAACCAGGAGAGAGAAAGAGACAGAGTGCTGTGAGCCTGCCCATAGCAGAGGAAGAGGACTTGCCTTGGTGGTGGGCTCACTGTGCCTGTGCCAGCCCAGCCATGTGACCTGCCATCATGTGACCTGGGCTGGCTTAGCTGGCACAGGCACAGTGAGGCCATCACCGCCAAGCCAAGTCCTCTTCCTCTGCTGTGGGTGGGCTCGTCACTCACCACTCGCGGTTTGAGTGACATTTAGAAGGGGGAGCTGAGTCCTCTTCCGTGTTTAATAGGGGGTGCCGAGTCCTCTTCCTCATCTACTGGCTTCCTCATCTACATGAGTCGGGGAGGGGGGGAGTCTCCGACTCTCTCTTTTGCATTTTTATTTTATTTTACATTTTTAAAAATCTATTTATTTTTTGACCCAGAAAAAAAATAAAATGAGACTGAAGCTTCCCTGATTGTGCCCAGGGTCATTTTGGAATCCCCACACACATCTTAAATTTTTATTTTTATTTTAATTCTTTGAATCTTTCCCTTGGAGGTGGTGCTCATCCATGGGGGGCTTTGTCTCCAAATCCCCCACCCCATAGCTATGGGCTTGCTACACAGGTACAAAGATGCTCAACATGAACTTCAGTGACAATAATTAAGGCAATCTGATCAGGATCCCGACTTGTGTCAAATTAACGGAGTTGATCAAGGCAATTTCAGATGGCACCTGTGCTTGAGTTTAATTTTGCAGCATGCTGCATTGTATGGAATGCTATGCATGTTGACATAACAGGGCCTTAAGTTGCTTCCACAGAACTGCTTTGTATTTTCTGGCACTCTCACCTGTGCCTGAATAGTTTCCCACTCCAGAACATAACATCTGTGCTATGCGTAGTTCTTTGATTTTAAGCTAAAGCCAATGTCTGACCATGCTTAGCGTGCAAGATCTAGCAAGATCAGAGCTCTAGGAAATATAGCTGCAGGCCATTGTCAAATTCACTTTACTCATTTTCAGTAGGTCTGTTGATTTAAGTCCAGGCAGAGGAAGTGAAAGACAGATGGATTCTATTTAGCTTTAGTTCCTGGAGATGATGAAAAGGAATTTAATGAGAACATGGGTCTTTCCACTCCACTAATAAAATAATACTTATATTTCATATCTGTGAATGGAATGCAAGTGTGAAAGTTACCTGAAAGCACTAATTTCATAGTTCTTTTAACATAACATGCTTCCACAACTTTTCCACACTACTTTTAAATCTGATGGACAGATAACAAAAAAGAAAAAGAAAGAAACCTTTAAGCAGAAGCCATGGTAAAATACAATGTACTAACATTTTAATCATTTTAAGGAGTTGTTGGGTTTGTTTGGGGGGGGGGGGGGG
>NW_015170281.1:328462-368572 GCF_001447785.1 Gekko japonicus | reverse complement strand
CAGGAATGCAAGCAACTTGACTTGTACCAAGCTGAACCAACCTGATTTCTTCATGACTGGCAGAAACAAATTTAAGATCTGGAACAGATGTTTGAATAGGATCCAGTGGATAAAATAATATTTTAAAAGTCCTCTTGAGGAGATTACATTTTATACATTCGGGCATAGGTGCCAGAGAGGCCAACAATGGTCAAAAAGCTCATGTTCTCCTCATGGTAAGAAATCCATGAAAGACATATTATAGAAGTTGTAGAGAAGATATCCTTCACTCTGTATCCTTCACTCTGTATGTGAATCAATTCAATTCATACCAGCTGCATTAAAAGTCTTCAAGGCCAAAGTAGTTTCCCAACTCATGTATGGCATTCCAATATGGATAAATGCACGTAATGGCACCATTGAACGTGCTCAATCTAAATTTCTCTGAAAGATCATGCCCCCGTGCACCTTGGCATTTAGTCATGCTGGCCACATGACCACAGAAATGTCTTTGGACAGCGCTGGCTCTTCGGCTTGGAAATGGAGATGAGCACAACAACCCTAGAGTCGGATTCGACTGGCTTTCGAGCAAGGGAAACCTTATAGTATAAGTATGTGTGTTTTAATATGTTTTTAACCTTTATTGTAAGCCGCCTTGAGCCTGCCTGTGGTGGGGAGGGTGGGATAAAAATTGAATAAATAAATAAAATAAATAAAGATTCAATGTAATGCTATCAGCAATCTTGCATGGGAGATATAATAACAAAGCATATGCGGATAGACTTTGGCGTTGCAAGTCTGGATGCATTGAAACTGTTTTGCATATTTGTTTGCATTGTCAATTTTATGTGTATTTATGTTCTAGATATTTAAATCCTATCTTAGCCAACATGACGAACCTTCCTGATGCTTTAAAAGTGCACTGTCTTCGAAATGACTCTGTTCCAGAAATATCAATGAACATAGCAATGTCTTTACAATCAGCGATAAAGCTACGCCAGGAAAACTACCAATGAGTAATTGTTTTATGCAATACTATGCAATATTATGTAGTCAGTAAAATGCTCTGCTCTATATGTATGGCTCTATATGGTTTTAAATGTATATTTCCTTTTTTATAGTAATCTTCTTTTAAGGTATTTTTATGTCAATAAAGGTGAACTGAACTGAACTGGGCAAAATTACAGAGAGGGCAGTGGCGATTCAGTTACAGGGCTTTTTGGATGATGCTTCCATTCCGGATCCCTTCCAGTCTGGCTTTCGCCCAGGTCATGGGACAGAGATGGTACTGGTTGCCCTCACGGATGACCTCCGGAGGCATCTGGATCAAGGTGTATTGGCAGTGCTGTGGTTGTTGGACCTGTCAGCAGCGTTCAACATGTCCAATCATCAGCTACTGACCCACCACCTCGCCGATGCTGGAATTCAGGGGCTATCCTTGCAGTGGCTTGTCTCCTTTCTCCAGGGTCAGGGACAAAGGGTGGCCCTGGGGAACAGCTATCCAGAGGCACCCACAGGACGGTGGTGTGCCTCAAGGGGTAGTGCTGTCCCCAATGCCTTTTAACTTCTATATGCGCCCCCTTGCCCAGATTGCCCAGAGGCATGGACTGGGATGTCACCAGTATGTGGATGACACCCAGCTATATCTGTTGTTGGGCGGTTGATCTGACTGTACACTAGAAGACCTGGACCTGGCTTTGAAAGCTGTGGCTGGTTGGCTTAGGCTGAGCCGACTGAAATTGAATCTGACAAAGACAGAGGTCCTGTGCCTGAGTCGGGGCAGCCCGAGGGTAGGGATCCCACTTCCGACCTTTGATAGGGATATCTGTTGTTGGGCGGTTGATCTGACTGTACACTAGAAGACCTGGACCTGGCTTTGAAAGCTGTGGCTGGTTGGCTTAGGCTGAGCCGACTGAAATTGAATCTGACAAAGACAGAGGTCCTGTGCCTGAGTCGGGGCAGCCCGAGGGTAGGGATCCCACTTCCGACCTTTGATAGGGCACCACTCGTGCCAGCACTGGGGGTTAGGAGTCTGGGAGTGCTCCTGGATACCTCCTTAACAATAGAGGCCCAGGTAGCAGCCACTGCCAAATCGGCCTTTTACTATCTTTGCCTGATAAGGCAGTTGGTTCCCTTCCTCGAATGCAATGACTTGACGACAGTGATCCATGTGATGATCACATCAAGACTGGACTACTGTTGACTTCCAGAAAGCTTTTGATAAAGTTCCTCATCAAAGGCTCCTAAGTAAGCTCAATAGTCACAGGATAAAAGGATAAACCCTCTTGTGGATGCAAAACTGGCTAATTAATAGGAAACAGAAAGTGAGTATAAATGGGCAATTTTCTCAGTGGAGGGTGGTAAGCAGTGGGGTACCACAGGGATCAGTACTTGGTCCGATGCTTTTTAACTTGTTTATTAATGATTTGGAATTGAGAGTAAGCAGTGAAGTGGCTAAATTTGCAGATGACATGAAGTTGTTCCGGGTGGTGAGAACCAGGGAGGATTGTGAGGCACTCCAAAGGGATCTGTCAAGGATGGGTGAGTGGGCATCAACATGGCAATGTGGCCAAGTGCAAAGTGATGAACATTGGAGCCAAAAATCTTAACTATAAATATACGTTGATGGGGTCCAAACTGGCAGAGACTGACCAAGAGAGAGATCTTGGAGTCATAGTAAATAACTCAATGAAAATGTCTAGACAGTGTGCGATTGCAATAAAAAAGGCTAACACTATGCTGGGGATTATCAGGAAGGGAATTGAAAACAAATCAGCCAGTATCATAATGCCCCTGTATAAATCGATGGTGTGACCTCATTTGGAGTACTATGTACAGTTCTGGTCACCACACCTCAAAAAGGATATTATAGCATTGGAAAAAGTGCAGAAAAGGACAAGTAGAAGGATAAAAGGGTTGGAACACTTTCCCTATGAAGAAAAGGTAAAGCGCTTGGGGCTCTTTAGCTTAGAGAAATGGTGGGTGAGGGGTTACATGATCGAGGTTTATAAGATTATGCATGGGATAGAGCAGATTGAGAAAGAAGTACTTTATTCCCTTTCTCACAATACAAGAACTCGTGGGCACTCAATAAAATTGCTGAGCAGTTGGGTTAGAACAGATAAAAGGAAGTACTTTGGACCTCCTGATGGCACCTGGTATTTTTGGCCACTGTGTGACAGAGTGTTGGACTAGATGGGCCATTGGCCTGATCCAACATTGACTTCTCTTATGTTCTTATGTTTAATGCTCTCTACATGGGGCTGCCCTTGTCCCAAATCCAGAACCTGCAGCTGGTGCAGAATGCCGTGGTCAGGCTCCTGATGGGGCTCTTTATACGGGAACACATACAGCCTGTGCGTAAGACACTGCTCTGGATGCCAATAGCATACCAGATTCATTTCAAGGTGCTGGTTCTTACCTTTAAAGCACTATATGGTCATGGACCTACATACCTGAGGGACTGCCTTTCCCCACATGTTCCCCAGAGAGCACTACGATCAGGGGTGCAAAACCGGCTGGCCCTCCTGGGTTTGAAAGAGGCTAGGCTGTCGATAACCAGGACCAGGGCTTTCTCGTTGGTTGCCTTGATATGGTGGAATGAGCTCCCGGAGGAGATCAGGGCCCTGCAGGACCTTTTATAGTTCCACAGAGCATGTAAAACAGAGCTCTTCCACCAGGCTTTCAGGGACTGCCACCATCATCAATAGCTAACAATCAACAACTGAATGAGAGAGGGCCCGGATTCCTGGAACGTTCATTAACAACCTAAAGGTCATCAATTCCTTCAAGAACAACCCAAAATGAAGACGGTGAGCAGATTGTGAGCTAAGAACATTTAATAATAACAAAAAACAGTGAGCAGGGAACAAGTTCACCTCCCCAGCAAGGCAACCCCCGTGTCCCTTCAGTGTCCCGACAAGGGTGCACGTAAGACTCGTATGCCAAGGAACACCATCTCCCTAACCCAATATCCTGGGCCGGGTACCTCACGGCTGCTGCTGTGGAAGAAGCTCCCATGTGGCAGGAGTGGGTGCAAAAACAGATGCTTGACAACCCCAACTTCAACAATTCCCCAGCGGTGACCGCCCAAAACTGGTGTTCTGTTAAGGGAGTGTCGTCCTGGTGCTGAAAAAGCAAGCCAGCCCTTGCAACCCAGACCGCCATGTAGGTGGCCAAAGCTACCGCAGAGCACAACTGCTTTTCCTTTCGTCGAGCATCAAAGCTTTCCACAGTCTCCTCATATTGAGTCTGCATGCTCTGTGCAAATGCTGCACGGTCTCCCAGTGCAGACCACATTCCCCATATAGCATATGCATCCTTATGGGATGAGCGGAGTTTTAATTTTTCAGACAACCTGGAAGGCATTTTTTAAGGATGGTGCATGAGTCTGGCCCTCTAAAGGCTCCCAGCCCCATGGAGTGTCACCTCAGTGGTAGGGACTGGCTATCCTGTCCACTGATTTTTATAAGTAGAAATGGACTAACTACCCTTCCTGCTGTTCACCTTTTCAGCGGTTGGGACTGACTACCCTCCCTGGTGTCCTTTCACTTTGAGTATCAGCCACCCACAGAGGTGCCCTCCACGCAGCATGCTCTACTCGGAATTTGTAACGAGGCCATGTCCTGCCAACAAAGAAGACTATGTATACACTCCGGGAAAATGGGGAGGCTATAAAGATGAAAAAGAGAAATCAGATCCCCCCCAATAGCATTTTCCAAGCACGCAAAATTTCTCACGCACCCAGCAAGGGTCTGTCAGGGATTTTTTTCTACGTCTGTAAATCTGGGTCCCATGTGTCGACTCACAGCTCCCAGAATTACAGGATAACTGCCTGCATCTTTGTCCACCAAGTCTGTTAGCCCAAGACAGCTTTATTAAATAAACAGCCTGCCTTTGCTTTGATTGGGGAATCAGCTACACAGGCAGAGCCAGAAAAGGGCTGGGGTATAGCGTTGATCTGGTATCCATTTTACGGAGATGGTTCCTCGTAGTCTAAGGCAATAACCAGTCATAACTGTAACAAAATGGGTTTTATGTAACTAACAATAATAATCCAGATATTTATATTCAGATCAGAGGCTGCAGGCATACAAGAAGATATAGAAAGTGGTTGCAGCAAATACAGAGAGTTGGGGTACTACACCTGTCTTGAAGAGATAACGGAATACAAGGTAAGATGAGAGGAGATGTGTGGACTGACCAGCAAGACCGTAGAGGACCTGAGTTGTGCTCAGGGGTGTTAGTTTTGTGCGCACCCAGCCAAAGTCACACTGGGCATATGCAGGACTGGGTATTGTTATACCCCAAAATGTATCCTGAAGGAATGTTACAGTGTGGTAGCTATTTTCACAATGGATTGATGGGATTCCCCTTGTGGGACAATAGGGCGGTCTGACATTTCCCTGGTATTAAGCAGAGGAGAAAATCCATTCCTTAATGTGTGGCAGGATGAACCTGAATGGCCTAACATTCTACAACAATGTTTACCATGATGGGTCCGGCACAGGTGAGAGAGATGTAGATAATTGTAGAAATGTAAGGATTACCAGAGGTGTTTCCTGAGTTCCAAGGTGTGAAAGGACTTGGGATAAAAAACCTACAACATATTCCATTCATGACAGAGATGCCATGACCAGTGCCTTTCTGCCTCCGTCTGCCCATGCACCCAACGGACAAAAGACCAGCCACCTGGGCAGCAGAAGGCACCCGAGGCAAAGGCAGGGACCTGCCCATCCCCTGCCCCTTCAGACTGATCAGAGAAGGGGAGTCACATGAGGGATGCCGACCATGCAGCAGACCTGGCACTGGGCCCTTCCCAGCCAAAATGTGACCCTCCTAGCCTCCCAGTGAAAGACATTACTTGTGGAGGGTCAGAGGCCATCCTAGGGGTTTATCTGTCAGTATTGTCAGCCGGGGCCAGGCCCGCATGGGAAGGCCCAGGCTCAGTGGCATCCCGGCTTGGCGCTGAAGCATCTGAAACACTCCCAATGCCCAACTCCTTTGCCACAGCCCCTTTCCTTCCAGTTCCTGAAGTAGAGGAAGACCGGCTGGGGCATCTTACCTGCTGCTGATCCGAAGCCATCGATGCAGAGATTGTACAAGGGTCCCAAGCCATGGAGGCCCTGTCCTCGCTTGCCGCCTGTGTAGCTGACTACCCTTCAACAAGAGACAAACAGGTTTATGGCGACCCACTAGAGGACACGTTCCTGATAGCTCTCGGGGAGACGATCCATGCACCAGCAGTTGGGGGGGCGATTGTCCATTACCCCCCTGGAGCCTTTGTGATAGGCTCCTAACCATGGAGTTTTTGAAGGGTGGCCTCTTTGTCGGCGTGATGCTGGGGAATTGAGGTGCTCTTCCACCCCGACGGTGTGGCCATTGTGTGTCCAAAATGGAACTCGAGCCGCCGACCGGGACAAGTGTTGGAGATCGGGTGTTTTACACGTACCTTTGGTGAGGTCTTCAGACCAACAAGGAACAGTGAGTCGAGTTAAATGAAAACATTGGGATTATAAAAGAAAGCTCCCCCCGGGATCGGCAAGACTAGTGAGCGGGGGAGGGGCTCCTCTCACATGCATAAATGAAGTAGCAATTTTCTAGGGGGAGCTGAAGTAAAAGCGTTGAAATCTGTTTTGAGAAATACACTAGAGCACCAATAAGCGATTGAGCAAATTGCAGAGACTTCAGCAAGTTCTTTTTTAAAGTAAACAATCTGCTAACATGGCGCTAAGAAAAACGAAGAAAAGTAAGCGAAACTGAAACCTCCTGGAAGTGTGAGCCCACAACTGGAAGATACCACTGAGTTCTCTAAGCTGTTAGCAGACTCTTTGCGTCCTCTACTGGACCAGATGATGAATATCAATCAACAACTGACAGCATTAAACCAGAACTTTGCAACTCAGCAGCTCCAACTGAATGAAACTACAAAATTGTCGGAGCAAACAGCTGAGAAGGTGAAAGAAATGGATGCCAAATTGGAAAAAGTGAACAAAAGGGTGCAGTTGCTGGAAAATAAGCAAGTTTCCAATGAGTCTCAACTATTGTAGATACAAATGGAGAAAGCCCATTTTGTTCTTCGATTCCAAGAAGTCTCTGAGGTTAAAGACAAGAATCTAAAACAAATACTGAGTGAAACGTTGGCTCCAATTGCAGATTTAAAACCGGAATATCTTATAAGTGAAATGGATATGGTCTATAGGACCTACTCCGTATACTCTGCCTGGAGAGATGATAGTGGTAAGATTCTCAAAAAGACATGAGAGGGACCAAATTCTGAAAGCAACATCAGGAGTACCCCTGAAAATTGGAGACAACACCATCAGGATTCTAAAAGATATCCCATTTGAAATATGGAAGAAGAGGAAAGAATATAAAAACTTGACTGTTTTTACAAACAAACAGCATTCCTTACAGATGGCTGGTCCCCGAAGGCATCCTTTTAAAACTTAAGGACAAAAAAGAAAAGATTGACTCTGTTTCTAAAGCGTGGGAGTTCCTGAAATTGCAACTGGGAGAGTCGTGTGAGGACAGCAAAGAAGATGGAGACAGAAAATCCAGTGATACTACTTCCGATGAGGACTCTACTTCCGAGAAAGGGGCAGCGGTTCCCAAACATGATTACCAATTGAGGATTAGAAAAGATAAGACAAAATGAAGGCTGAAGAACTCTGAATTGTGCCTTACAAGCATTTATTAATTGTTGATGCTCATGTGTTTTTCTTTAAACAGTGAAATTCCTGGTTAAAAAGTTAAATAATATAGCTTAAACAACCATGTTCAATGTAACTGTAGCATTTTAGATTAACATTGATACAAGCTATTGGAATGATCTCCTTTACTTGGGTTTTTAGTAGGTTACTTTCCTTTCTCCCATAGTTGTAATTCCCCTCCCTATTTTTGTTGTAGTTTATAGAAAATGCAATAAAAAATCCCCTCCGGGGGGCCAAAAAAACGACCACCAAGAGACAAACGGGTTATACTTCTGCTTGAACACACTGATTGGCAGATTCATGAGTTTCTTCTCGGCCCCTAGCCCTTGCACCTGGACTTAATCCCTGTGTTGATAATCCTGTGGCCTGCACAACAGCATTCATCTGTTCCAGAATTGCCCGCTGCACTTCACATCATGCTCGTCAGAGGAAGACAAGGTGGGAGTGGGCCGTTTCAGAGCAGCTCGAGGGCTGGCTCTTCGCCCCAGTAGGATTGCCCAGGTCTGGACTGGAAAATACCTGGAGACTTCAAGGGTGGAGCCAGGAGAGGGGATAATAATTGTCTGCCACCAAGTAGTAGCCTACTCAGGGTAACGACAGCCAGCACTATGGGGCTTTCAAGGCAAGAGACTTTCAGAGGTGGCTTGCGTTGCCTGCCTCTGTGTGGCAACCCTGAACTTCCTTGGGGATCTCCCATCCAAATACCAACCAGAGTCAACCCTACTTAGCTTCCAAACTTAGACAACAGTGGGCTACCTTGGGCTATTCAGACTGCTTGGTTTAGGGAAGGGAGGGGCCCCAGCATAGTACACTGCCATAGAGTCTACCCTTCAAAGCAGCAATTTTTTCAGGAAAGCTGATTTCTGTCCACTAGAGTTCAGTTGCAAAAGCGGGAGATCCCCCAGACCCCACCTGGAGGCTGGCAACCCGAGCCCTTAGAGTGGCCAGAGCCCTTCTTAGGCACCATGCCACCATGGTATGCTGACAGTCAAGCAGGGTGAGGAAAACTCCCTGCAGACTAGCTGCGACTGCCCAGCTGCGCCCCAGGGACCGGCATGAACTAAGGTGAAAAGTAGCCCCAAGTCGCAGCACAAAATGGCTGCCATGATGCAATGTGTAAAATGGCTGACTGGGTCGACTTACACCTGACACAAAATGGCCGCTGGAGGAAAATAATATCATATGAACACCAGAAGCTGTTTTATATGGAGTCATATCCTTGAGCAATCAAGGTCAGTGTTGTCTACTCAGACCTGCAGTGGCTGTCCAGAGACTAAGACCCTTCAGATTGCCATCACCAGTTACCTAATCCTTGCAACTGAGGATGCTGAGGATTGAACCTGGGCCCTAGCCACGCCACGCAGATGCTCTACCCCTGAGCCACATCCCCACGATTAGACAAAGAAGGTGGGAGGGGACCCCATTAACCATGGGTGGCCCCAAGAGAACGGGGGGAAGTGGAGGGAGTGGTGCAGCGTAAGGGTCCCAGGTCCCTGCCATGCTAACAAGGCCACCTGCTACCCACGGGCTGCCCAGCCCCAAGCTACCAGCCCTTATGGTCTGCCACCCCTCCCCAGTGGGGAACGCAGTACTTTGACTGCCCCACAGGTCGAGAGCCCCCCCAAAGAAGATGCCACCCTGGAGCCACCCTACTCGCTCAAAAGACTCCGGCCTGCTATCCCCGAGAGCGCAGAGCCATGCCGCAACCCGGCCCAATGGGCGCACGCAGCCACAAGCCACTGCCCCAGACTGCCCCTGAAACCATTGTGCAGACGCAGCCACTGCTGCTGCCATGCTCTTACGCCGATCCCTGGCCCTGTGTCCACTGCCGCGTCCGCTGCTTGACATCCTCGGGGCACCATGCTTCCCACTGCCGGTCCCGGTAGGGGAGGCCACACACCAGCAGGCCTCCGTTTTTTCTTGGTCGTCAACCCGAAGAGGAACTCAGCCACATGGACCCAGCACAGGTAGGCCCCAGCAATGCAGCTGCACCGCAGAGCCCCCCTCCAGCCAATGACCATGCGGGACTGCTGAGGAGGAAAGGCAGGGCCGGGCTTTAAAGCCTTCTCAGCCCCGTCCCCTCCCAAGGCCTGTATGTGGTGCTTTTGGCGCCTAAACCCATCCTGCCTCTTCCAGCTGGGAGGCAAAGGCACTTCTCCAGCCCAACAGCCAGAATGGCCGTGGGCTGTTTGAACCATGTTTCCCAGTTTGTACCCATCGTAGTATGTATTATTTTGCCTCCTTCCAAACTTATTTCTATGTATCTTCAACAGCTTGCTGGGATGGGGGTGGCATTCTCTAAATACCTTGTTTCCATCAGAGGTACTCTAAAAGACTTGTTCGGGCACAGTAAATTCTCACCAACACCAAAGGAATGCCTCACTACTTTCTGAAGAGGGAGGTGGATTTTCACCCCTTCTAGCAATTTTCTTTGCTCTTCACCACTCACTATAATTGATTAAGGCACTTGCACAAGACAGGATGGAAAGAGAAGACATAGGAACACCTACAAACCTGATCTTGAAATACATGTTAGGGCACAGGCAAAACATTAGCCGTAAAGCATCTACAACTAGAATGCATCTAAGAGAATACATATGCATATTCCTTTGTTTTTATAGTTAGGCTCCAGCTAAAAAAAAAGTCTGGCAAACAAAAAGCTAAACAGTTATTTTTCATGTATCCGTAAGGGCACGCTCATGATTTATTTTTACCAAGTTAAGGGGAAAACTAATGCTCTTTTCACTTTTTGTATAATAGAAGGTCATATATCTTGCTTTATCTTGACTAGTATCTTTCTCTGAAAGTTATCTCTTTGAAATCACCAGCAATTCAGAGGCACAGAAGAAATTTAGTTAGGCAGATAGCCAAGGGGAACAAAAATAAATCCTAAAAAGAGATGTATCTATAATAATAAAGCCTAAAGTTATACAGAAGAAGCATGTGTTTTTAGATTTTTTTTGCCTCTGTATGTACTGGTTAACCATTAATCAACAGCTTTTTATTTACAATTTTTTTAGAGTTATGTTGCTGCACATCTTTCTCTGTAAACTGTGTTGGGCACACTTTGTAGAAAAACTATGTAAATATATTTTAAAGAAAGGAGAGAAAAAAATGTCACCTCTGGTATGTAGGAATCAGATCCCTATGACATAGGTCTGAATGAGGATGGTATTATAATACCATGCAGGGCTCTAGTCGGGGGGGAGCTCTCAGGTACGGAGCTCCGGAAGAGAACCTCTAGGGGGCAGGGCGGTCACGTGGTGAAGCCCCGCCCCCTTCTTTACCCCGCCCTCTGCTTCGATCCTCATTCCGTTTGGGAATGAGGATGAAGCAGGAGGGTAAGTAGCCGGGCCTTCTGACACACTTCCGGTGATGTCAGGGTGTGTGGCCTTCTGTCACTTCCGGTGATGTCAGGGGGCGTGGCATATGCAAATAAGTTATGCTAATGAGTTATGCTAATGAGCTCCGGCAGCTCTTTTTCTACAACAAGACCCCTGATACCATGGCAAATCATGTTAAGAACTACTCGGTATGGCCAAAATACATGATTCGGCCAAAAGTATACACATTTAACGCCCACTGATTCCCACACGAGGTGTAAGAATGGGCTTAAGAATGCATTCTTAGGAACACTTACTAGGAAGTACTAGGAAACATAAAATAGACACGAATAAGTTTTGGCTGCAACTTTCATTAAAATCAAAGGGGTTTTTTTTAAAATGTCTCTTGTTTGCTGAAGTTCTCCTCTTATTGCTTGATTGTGGGCTGACTGCAACAGCTGAGGAGATTGCATCATTACGATGAACACCTGAATTTAACTATCTCACACACTCATTTACTGTTCTGATGCTACCAATTCCTATACATGTTCATATAATCCGAGCAGTGTGTGGTGTACTGAATCACTGGAACCAGTCTCTTGGTGATGTGTGCTATGACCTGCAAGGATTTTTGTTTGTTTGTTTGGCCTCTCTGGAAGGAACACAATGAGAATTGTGTTGCCATACGGCTTCCACTTTGTTCCTATTACTTCCATTTTGGTGACTGAGACCTGAACAACTGTTCAAGGAGAAGAGAGAAGGTTCTGTCTAACCATCTAACTATGTAATGAACAACTAGGGAGGAAGACAACTCAAGAGGAGGCAGTCTTCAATGAGCCAATCAGGAGGGGATCATTTGAAACTACCAGGAAGTCCTTAATCTGACTATGCTAGCTACTTAACCCCTCCAATGCCCCCTGTAGGATATTCTTCTTATCCTTCTTGCTTCATGTATATTCTTCCAATTAAATTTTTATTAATTTTACATGTATAATACAACATAAGTTAGGTTAACAATAGCCATATAAAGCATAAAGGAATAAACAACTGTATATGGAACAAACAGAATATACGCCTAAGTAAGGATATATTCAGTCTAACAAGATTCTCTTGTGTGGATTCTAATGTTTAAAAGTGTAATTCACTTTTACATACTTAGCTAGAAACGAAATCATCCCGATGTTCATTCTTCGGGATGATTTCGTTTCTAGCTAAGTATGTAACTACTGGGAACCAGATCGCCTGAAAGTTTTCAACAGCATTCTGTGATTGAGGAGAAGTCGTTTTCCCATAAATGAAATGTTCCCACAAGTTGTTTTGCCAGTCATATAGGTTAGGTGAGGAGCTTCTTTTCCATTTCTGAGCGATTGTTATCCTGGCAATAGCTAATAAAATTGAAGTTAAATTTCTTTGTGTTTTTCTTTCACAGGTATCAGGAAGGATGTCTAGGAGGACCGTCTCCGGAAGAGCAGGTAAGTCAATTCCTACGATGGATTTAATTTGAGTCAAGATAAGAGACCAAAATGGTTGGATGAAGGGGCAAGTCCACCAACAATGAAGAAAGTCCGCAGGTTGTCCACAGCCTTTCCAGCATTTGTCATCACAAACGGAATAGATCTTGCACAGACGTACAGGGGTCAGATAACATCGGTGTAGAGTCTTGAAGGAAGTTAATTTGATGTTGAAGGTTTTGGAAGACAGGTTTGGTGATGACCATATGTCTGGCCATTGATCCTGTTGAATCCTATTTTGGCAATCTTTTGCCCAATGAGTTTGGGATTTTAAAGCTGTCTGTTTTGTGGTGTTGACAAGGATTTTATAGATTTTAGAAATTAAGCCTTTAATATTATCTGTTTTGTAAATGATCAATTTTTCGAAGTCTGTGAAAGATTTACTGGGAGTATGTGATGGAATCTTTTCCCTTAGGAGATGCTGAACTTGTAAATAACGAAACCAAGGTATTTTTTCGCCAATTTTCTGTTCTATTTGAGCTTTCGTGAGAGGAAGTCCTTTATCAAGAAGGTCTATCAATCTAGATATTCCCGCTTGTCTCCAAGATTGAAAAGCTTTCGGTTCTTTTCCAGGGATGAACCAGTCTTGGTTTAAAAAAGAAGATAATACAGAGTTTTTTGATAATAGATCCGGACGTCTGCGGTCCCAAACTTCCAAAGCCGCTTCCAAGAATGATATTAGGTGAACATTTTCATGTCTTTCCACGTTCGTTTGCCAAATAAGATCCGATAATGGTATCTGATCACATATGTGTTCTTCCAAAGATTGCCAGCTTGGGTGAGTTTCTGCGGTGAGCAACTTAACGATTGAGGAGAGTTGTACTGCTTCGTAGTATAGGAGTAGATCCGGGAAATCAAAGCCTCCTTTTTTTGATGGTCTTTTTAGGGCTGCAAAGCTAATTCGTGGTTTTTTGTAATTCCAAAAGAACTGTAGAAAGGCCGTCTGCCAATTAGAAAGTTCCTTTCTCGTGATTTGTATTGGTAGAGAGCGAAGTATAAATAAAAATTTTGGTAAAAGAATGCTCTTGATGACACTAAGCCGATCTGCCCAAGAAAATTGCATCGAAGACCACTGTTTCATTTTATTTCGGAGGTCTTTAAAAAGTGCTTGAAGATTGCATTTAAGGAGGTCCTGTAAATCTGTAGGGATATGGATTCCGAGACATCGCCAGGAGGAGTAATTCCATTTATACGGAAAACTGGATTGAATGGAGTGTTTTGAGTCATCCGATATGTTGATTGGAATTATTTGAGATTTTCCAAGGTTGACTTTTAAGCCGAACAGATCTTGCGTGTCTTTGAAGAGTTCTTGTAGTGCTGTTAAAGAAGCTGCCGGTTCGGTTAAAAAAAGGACAACGTCGTCAGCATATAAACTGATTTTGTGTATAGAATCATGTATACGAATACCTTTAATTTTTGGGTTTTCTCTAATGGCGGTCGCTAGCGGTTCCATTGCTAGTGCGAATAATAACGGCGACAGGGGACAGCCTTGTCTGGTACCACGCTGCATGGCGATCCTTTTTCCAATTATATCGTTAGTTTGGATACAGGCAGTGGGCGCCGCATAGAGAGCTTTGATAGATGATCTAAACCTATTTCCGAACTCCATTTCCAGTAGAAGTTGGTTGAGGTAGGTGGTTTCCAAACTGTCAAAGGCCTTTTCAAGGTCGATCGAGAGCAGAAGGGATTCCGTAGATTGATGGTTGGAGTGTGCTATGAGATTCAGAGTTCTACGGATATTATCCGTGAGCGTGCGTTTGGGGATAAAACCTGTTTGGTAATCAGCGATGTAGTTAGGAAGAATACGCTGAAGTCTAGAGGCAAGGATTTTTGCAAAAAGTTTCGCGTCGCAGTTGAGTAGAGCAATTGGACGATATGCGGATGGTGAATCTCTATTGGAGCTTCATGTATATTCTAATGCCATGGTGGCTGAGGGGAAACTCCATATTCAGAGGTATTAATCCTCTGAATCCCAGAGCCAGGAGGCAACATCAAGGTAGGGCCTTGGCCTCAGTGCTCTGTTGTTGGCCACCCATAGGATCTGATTGGCCACTGTGTAAGACAGGATGCTGAACTAGATGGGCTATTGGTCTGATCCAGCAGGGCTCTTCTTATGTTCTGGGGTCACCAACCTTCATTTGGGTCTGGAGATCTCCCAGAATTACAACTGATCTCCAGACCACAGAGATCAGTTCTCCAATGGCTTTGGAGGGTGGACTCTGTGGCATTATACCCTACTGCAGTCCTTTCCCTCCACAAACCCTGTCTTATCTAGGCTCCACCCAATATAGGAAGTAGAGTTGCCAGGTTCCCTCCTTGCTCCAGCAGGGGGATTGGGGGTGTTCTGGGGGTGGGCGTGGATGCCCCCAAGCCTCACCCCAAGCCCCGCCTCCAAAAATGACAACCCACCAAGCACCCCACTCCCTTCCCTCCTGCCCAATTTAAAGGGCTTCAGCTGGTTGGCAGGCACCTTGTGGCCCACTGACCAACTGGATGGCCCTTTAAATCCAGCAGGAGGGAGGGAGGGGGAGGTCTTTTTACAAGCAGAGCCTGCACCTGTGACCTCCCCCTCCCTCCCCCTGCTGGATTTAAAGGGTTGTACAGCTGGTCAGCAGACCACATGGTCTCTGCCGACCAGCTGAAATCTTTTAAATTGGGTAGGAGGGGAGGGAGAGGAGTGGCCAGGTAGGTGGTCACTCTCGGGGGCAGAGCTGGGGGTGGGACTTCCCCCACCCACCAGCTCAGTGGTGGCAGATTGAAGCCTCCAGAAGCAGGGGAACCCCCACCTGGACCTGGGGGCTGGCAACCCTATCAGGAAGTTTCCAGCCTAGAGCTGATAGCCCTAATGGCAGGAAACCACATGCCCTTCAGCTATCTCTGCCCCCAGCTTGCTGGGGGAAACTTCAGGGAGAAATTGGGGTGATCAGCATTGCTGGCAATGTGTTGACATCACTTCCAGGTCAGACTCAAATTGACAGGTCTGCCATTTCCAATGAGCCTGCTGGGTTGGAGAAGAGCATGGTGGGCTGCCGGTTGCAGGCATGCCTTAAGGTAGTTGAGGAATGGCTGCCCTTGGAGCTGGAGAACCAACAGCATTTCCTGTTGGGGTGGTTTCTAAGGAAGGTTTCTTGCGGAGGCTGTGCAGCATAGAAGTTCAGGGTCTGAGGGTGCTCTTGTAGCATGAGGGATCTCTTGAAGCTTTAGGTCTTCATCAAAGGAGTCAGCTCTAAAATCCCCCAGTTCTATTGGCAACCCTACTTGGCAAGGGGTGGTAGAAGGAAAATCACTCCATTACACTGGGCAATTTTGGTAGTAATGGGGTCTTAGGGATGCCAGCCTCCAGGTGGGGCCTGGGAATCTCCTGGAATTACAGCTTTTCTCCAGAGTATAGAGATGAGTTCTCCTGAAGAAAATGAATGCTTTGGAGAATGGAATCAATGTCCTCCCCAGGCTCTATCCTAGGGTTGCCTGGTCGATGTCCTTCTGGGACACCAAACGTGATGTTGGGCATTTGGGGGCCTAGTTCTGGTTTCAGGCCTACTTCCAGTTGGGGGTTACACTCTGGTTTGGCTTCAACCCATAGAATTTTGCCAAAAAACCTGAGCATCACCCCCAACTGGAAGTAGGCCTGAAACCAGAACTAGGCCTGAAACCAGAAGGAGGCCCTAAAAGTTCAGTTGGGAGTGGGCTTTCTCCCCACCAGCCAGCTGGCTGGTGGTGGACAAGTGGGGGGTGGGGGTGGCAACTCTATTATATCCTCAAATGTCCAGGAGTTTCTCAAACTGGATATGACAACCTTATTCCCCGTCCCCCGTGGCCTGGGAGGACCTGACAACCTTAGGGGTTCTCCAGCTGGATACTGGCCATATTTACATAGATTTATATCTTATATACACATTTATTTTAACTATACATTGTAACAACTTGTCTTCCTTTTAAAATATTTAGAATGGCCAGTCTTCATGTTCTGAGACTACTTTATTTTATTTTCCACCTACTAAATATACCAGTTCTGGCAGCTTTTTCTTCTATGTCTTTCAGCATTTTTAATGCCATCATGCCTTGTTGAAAAAAGGGCTTGATGACAAGGATATGGCTGGAACTAACTTTACAGCAGCTCAGTACAGCAGGAAAGGTAACCCTCCTTCTTCCATCTGCTATTCTTACCTTTCAGTACACGCTCCACTCGGCTGCCATTCCACAGTTTCAGGAAGAGATATATCATCTGAAGAAGCAGAGACAAATATTTGATTTGGATGATTACCCTGCAGGTGTCTCATCATCACTGTGGTGCTAAGATTACTAATTATTTCCCCTTCAATTTGTGTACATTCTGCAGTAAATGCATATATAGTATAGCATAGATCATTAAGATTCTTATGCATGTGGCCAGAGCCACATAGTTTTCCTCATTCAAGGTGACCTTCAAACGACAACCCAAATCACCTTGTAAGATGAGTTTTGAGTTCAAGGTCTGCATAGCTTGTAGCCATGAAAAGAATAGAAATCCTCAGATTTCCTCAAAACTACAGAAAAATGTTTACCATTCACAACACCTTGTTGTTTCTGTTTAGCATGCTTTGATACCACTGGTCACCAGGTTCTTTTATCATGGACCAAAGCTCAGACAAATTGTACTACTTCTTCCCCCACAGGAATTCTCTGAGCAATACACTACTTTGATCATCGTTGTCCATGTTATGGAATAGAACTTCATGCATATTCTTCCTTCCATAAGTACATCCAAGTTGTTGTCATTTTAAAACTATGTGCCAGATATATATTTAAATTTGTATTACCAGTGAAGTGTGATCAGTCCTCTGCTTGAATTATGATTCGGTTGTACCGTGTGAGCTCTACCTTCAAACAATAAAAATGTTTGCTTTTGCTCTTGAACCAAAACGTCACCCATCTGACAAGAATTATTTTCTTTGGTTGTGTTGCTATTTCTGCTATTTATGGGCTTGTTTGGGTTGTGGAAGATTTTTTTTATTTTTTTATTTTTTATTTTTGGGATTTTTATTCTGCCCTCCCCAAATGGGCTCAGGGCAGATCACAACAAGCAGAGTCAAAGACTCATTACAATAAAACATGGAAGGCTGTATGTATCATCTCTCTGAGATTCTGGCTTTGCCATTTTGCCTGCTTATCTTCTGAAACTGAATGTATTCAATGAGTGTTCTCTACTGGGTTGTAAATACTTTGCACATTCGTGCATTTTCACCTGAGAGGTGTAGGTCAATCAGGCTTGTATCTAGCCACCCCTTAGTTCTTGAGACTTAAGGGAACTTCCATCTTCAGAAGAGAGGGTGGCAATTTCTGCTAATTCTCCCCTCCCCAAACAAATTTGGGGAGGGCTGGTGGGCTGTAAAGGGAGTAGATCTTCTTGGATACAAGCCAGTAAGTTCTGAGCACATATCAACATAATGAATGCTAACTGATTAATACTGCTGACTGTGAATGCACAAAAGCAGCACTCAAAAAGTAGCTGATTTTAAACAAGAAACCTGTGGATACATAAATTCAGCAGTCGCATAGACTGTGAGCAGGCGCTAGCAGTAGCTACCTGACCAGGCCCCATGGTGAATGCTGCTAATGGCACAGATGCAGAATTATTTGAAGCGGTCCTTATTTTAAATTGCAAACAAATAATCAGTGTAACCATATGAGTTGCTCAACTCAAGAGAAAATGGACACAAAGATCAGGTTAAGTCTGATTTTTGAACATATTTTTAACAAGGATTGTAGCACCACTATCATTATCATGGCAGCACAGACTGCAACTCCTATGAGTACATAATACACACATATAAAATATGGAATGGAATCCTCATGCATGCATCCAGACATATGAAGTGTACAGAAATTCACAGTGAATCATCAGAAGATTACAGAATGGAACAACACATAAAACTACAGGGGAAAAATAGGCAACAGAATGTGTGAGATTTGTACTAAAACTAAACAAAGGTTTAGTGGAAAGGAGGGCCAATATTAAAACCTATTCATAAAAAGAAGTACATGTATTTATTGATAATATCAAATTAAAACATATATATTATCAATAAATACATGTACTTCTTTTTATGAATAGGTTTTAATATTGGCCCTCCTTTCCACTAAACCTTTGTTTAGTTTTGGAATTCTTTGTTAGGTTTGGTTTTTTTCCCTTTCTTGTTCCTGCTTGAGATTTGTACTAAACCAGACCACCCCCACCTCAATATTAAATTGTTCAAAAAGTTTCAAATTTATATTGTTACTGAATTTAAATTTATATTTCCCTGTGTGTGCTAGGAAACATTAAATATGTGCATTTTATACCTCCCATTTAAGATGAGATTCTTCCCACCAACAAGGCCTCTGAACCTCCTGGAAGAGAAGTGATCACAGTCTCCTGTTTCTTTGGTGTGAACAGCAGCATTATTCCTAAGAGATTGAGGGGGAAGCCCTACAGCATAATAACAGACCGTGTGATTATTACCTTACTTTATAATTAAGCTGTTACAATGTAGACACGTTACTGCTTTCTAATGTCACCAACAGGAACCTCTTTGCTTTGAATGGAAAGTGACTCACATAGCAATTAGAGGAAGTTCTCTATATGACTCTATAGTGAGACCTTTCCTGAGCTCTGATCTGAGTATTCAAAAAGTATCAGCATTACAAGATAACCTATGGTTTCTTCCCAGCATCCCATGGAATATCCAGAAATTACATGCTCAGTCAATCAGCAATTGAACACGTTGTCAAGTAAAGACATGAAGACATTTAACATACAGTATAGCGGCTAGAAGCCCAGAAGAGTTGGAATGGGAAGTTTTCTGCCTCCTAGACAAGAGCAGCCCTGGAATTTGAGGATCAGGTGAGTTACATCTGTCTGCCAGATGTCTGATCAAGATTTGGAAAATAATTGTTTGTTCTGCCCAGTAGAGACCTAAGCTTTTTCATGCAGTTATGATAATGTCAAGTTGTATTTCAGCTTGAAGAACATGTCCAGGTATCTCTAATTCTGAGAATAAAAAATTCTGTGGGTACGCAACCCTGTGTACTGACTTTCTGAAATTACCATGGTGATCTCAGAGGATACTTATCATTGCACCGAGTTAGGAGTGCAGGCAACTGCATGATCATACTGCTTGTCAATTATACGGTTTTGTTAGTTGATCACCGTCAGGACTTGTTTCCTTTAAAAAGTCAGTGGGACTTCAGATCCAGATTCCTGAAAAGAAGTCAAGTGAATATGAAGGTTACAAGCAGGGAACCTGCAAGGGCTTCCAGGGAGCATCTCATTCCCCCTCCCCCACTGTTTTCTCTTTCTCTTACCTGACGGCCTCTTCCTTTGTTATGCTTCTCTTTTTCCCACCCACTGGCCAACCTGCCTTTATCTGCCACTGTGTCTTCCCTCCTTCTCCGTCCCAGGAAAACTATGGCCCAGTTGTACAGTGCTATCTGCCAGGCCCAGTTGTATAGTGAGTAACCAGCCATGACTTGTGGTGGGCACTGCACTTTTCCCGGGATCTTCCTCCCCACATATTTCCTCTTTCCCTCCTCCTGGTAACCTTATCTTCACCTTTCCTGGCTTCCTTCTTTACTTCCTTACTTCACACTCACCAAGCAACTTTTATCTGACCCCTGTCTTCTGTATATTTATTATTAATTTACTTCATTTATACCCTACCTTTCTCCACAGTGGGGCCTCAATGAAGCTTACATCATGCCCCTCTCCTCTAGTTTATTCTCACAACAATTCAGTGAGGTAAGGTTAGGATGAATGTGTGAGACTGACGTAAGGTCACCAAGTAAACACCATGGTAGAGTGGGGATTTGAACCTTCCATATCCTAGTTTGAAACTTTAATTATGCATCATACTAGCTTTCATGGAGTGGCTGCTATTGAACAGTAGCAAGCAGATGATAGCAAGTCACCCTGTAGTTGCCAGTGGTCTTGGCTGTGATGAGTCCTCCCTCAAAGGGCAAAATAACTCCGGAAAGGGTCCTGCCCTTTCACCCTGCCTTCTACTGACAGATAACAAGGCTTGAGGGCTGACAATACTATTGCGGTTGCCTAGCAACTGCTACTGAGGAAATTCAATTCTTAAAGCTACAGGCTCTGCTTCTATCTTCTTTTGGTAGGAGGGTAACCCTCAATTTTGTTTAAGACTTCAGGTTTTTCTGCAAACCTGAGGTTTTCCTGGTAGAAAGAGCTGCCTTGCCAGTTCATTACTCCAGTCTCCAGATTTAGCCATGTTGAGAATTAGATAGATAGAGGCCCCGTTCATACGAGGCAGTTTGGGCCGGGAGCGGGCTGGATTGGAAGTGCAGCAAATGGGCGCGATCCCACGCCAACATCTGCCTGGCGTCGCGCTCGCGCCTCCAATCCGGCCCTTCCCCCGATGAAGTGCATCAAAGATGAACCACCTACCTTCGGTGGTTCATCCGGATGGTCCGCTTCATCCTGGCCATGGGATCGGCGGCGCGTCTTCCCGCCGTCGCATCCCCGGCCCCCTGCCGTACTGCGCATGCTCGACCATGCGCAGTACGGCAACCTCCCCCTCTGACTAGTATCTTCCTCCCCGGCATCTGATCGTGCCGGGGAGCAATGGAGTCTTTTCCCTGCCGTGTGGCAGGGGCCAGATAGATAGATAGATAGATAGATAGATAGATAGATAGATAGATGACGTAGCTCATGATAAATAGTTGTCCAGTGCTGCTGCATATTCACATGTCAGAATATGCTGCTACAATACTAGGAGTATGGATTCAGAATCTCTGAAAATCAAAAGCTAATGTGTTCATTCAGTGTAAAACAGTGGGTGGGGAGGGAGAGACATCTAGAAAGCTGGGTTTAAGCATTCAGACCTATTACAATCTCAGTCATGCTTTCAAGGAATTTGTAGAGCCTGCCTAATTTCAGGAAAGATGGCTCTCCCACCTGTTTACTACGTCCAATAGCTATTCTGCAGTCAATTAACTAAGGACAACTGATCATTCCAAAACTGTATCTGTTTCTTTTCATAAAGGAGAGGCTCTTGACAACTGACATGATTGTACATACCGCTGCTGGCTAAGACACTCTGTTATCATCTTTGCTGTGTTGCTATCAAGAGGGAGAGGCCAGTAATCTCCTCTCCCGTTCCCTCCATTCTGTCAACGTGCCTCCAGTGGGCTGTCTTTTGTCATTGCTGCCACCACTTTTGGGCTGTCTTTTGTCATTGCTGCCACCAGGAATGTTCAAAGGTAAGGGCCTCGTTTTCATTGACTGGCCACTACTCTTCACGCATGCACAATTGATTTGATGTTTGGACAGGACACCAAACAAATGCTTGTGCTCATCAAGCAGACAATCCTAGACAAAAGGAGATGGTGGTTGTGCTGAGACTGTGAGGGAAAGGAAAAGGGAAGGGAGAGACAGAGGATGAATAGGAAAATGGTGAGTTGATGAAAAGAAAAGCATATGTATCGAAATATGATGAAACACTCTGGGGGCAGAATGCACAAAGATGGTGGACTCCTTTCTTTGCCTTTAAAGTGGATGTTGGCTTCAAACATACATAGAAAAGTGTCACTGGCCACTAATTTTTAAAAGGAAAGCTACTGGGGCCTGAATATCACAGCCTTTCTCCTAGATCTCATTATGACCTTTAATTTTACAAGTGTGGGGCTAGTTTACTCAGTCTGTACTCAGCCTCAAGGCATTTCTTTATGTACAAGGCCAAACCCTGACACTGAGAAAAGATCCTGGAATTATGCCATGGCTCAAATGAAACCAATTGTGACCCATCCCTTTGCAGACCATTTCAAGTGGGCTAATTTAATGGCAGCAATACTTAGTGGAAAACTAAAACTAATGGCTAGGAAGAGATAGACACGAGCTAATCTAATTATAGTTTTTTTCATATATAAAAATCAGTTCAGATCAGATCAGACACTGCCTCGGGAATTCCAGTTCTCATTTCAGCATTTTCTCTGGTTTGTGCTGATCTCATTTTAGCAGTGTTAATTTAGCAAGAGAAGGTACAAAACTCTCTTTCTGTTCCCTTCCATTCTGCCGCTCAGGGATGATGCCAATGGGTAAAATGCATGGGCCAAAATAGCTCCTGCACATCCTTTCTCTGTCCTATCAACAGGTATTTCCAGCTGTGATGAGAAGATGGATAGCAGAGCATTGTCCCATTTATTTGTTAAGACGTAGCACTCATCTTAGCTGGAAGGCTCTGGACATTATCGTTCATTAAAACATATCCAACATATCTCATTTGAAGAGAATAAAATTCAGCCGTAACAGTTACCCAGTCCTGAAAATACTGACCAATCCTCTACCAGCATAACTCCTTTTCTGACAAAAGGCCATCCAAATTATTGGTGGTAGTAGTAGTGGTATTTTTTTTAACGATGTGGCTCTGATATAGTTCCAGTGTTTCATACATTGTATTGAACAAAGTCTTGTTCTTTTGGTAGCAGTCTCCCTACCCTTTGCTCAAATAAACATGTTGTTCTGATTTTACCCCTCCTGTCGCCCACTGTGCTCCAGAGTGGATTTTTTTTAAAAAAAAAGCTCTGCAAGGGCTAAGGGGACCCAGGAGCCCTGAGCAGAAGGCAGGTGCATCCCACCAACTTGTCTCCCCAGGAGGTTCCAGCCTTGCTCTCAATAGGCTTTGTTCAAGTTCACCTTGTGTAAAAGCCGAGGTGCCTGTTAGCCCCAGAGGATAATGGGGTGGGTGAGATGCAAAGAGACAGAAGGGAAAGAGAAGGGGGAACAAAATGAGTGCAAATCCAAATGTCGATTTGTAGACATAGTGAGGAGAGCCTGCTGGCTGACAGGCTGATTTATTGGATTCTTCCAGTTAATCACTGCCGGCCTGTGGCCAAACGGATCTCCAGCAAAGCTGAAAGGCAGCCGAGGGAAACAGGCTTATAAGCATAAAGCCGCATAATGGTGTTCAATGAAGTGTGAGACTTTTAGTTCAGTCTCACTGAGCCGGCCGCACCGCCGGAATGTCAAAGAGGGATTGTGGGTGGAAAAATTATGGATTTAAACTGCTAGCTGTAAATGAGGTCAATATGTCTGGTTCATAAACAGTCCGAGCCTATTCCAAGAATGCAGTGAGGGGGAAAATTAGCGTGAAGCCAACGCTGTAGACAAACCTCATTGAGATATAATTGCGGCTATAAATACAAGCGAAAAGCTTACCGAGTGCAATAAAATACAGACATGCTTTTTTATATCTCTCCTCCCCCCCCTTCTGAATTCCTCCTCCTTTGAATCTGTGCATTTGTTAAATGTTGTGCATCTATAATGCTCCTTCCTACCCCACCCCCTGCCACATTCCTCCCTCTCTCTCTCCTGACACCCAGTGTTGAAATTAATTGAGTGTTCTTGATCTCCCATTCCATTTTATTCAGCTGGGATTGGAAAAAATCAAAAGAGCACATCTAAAGCATTTTCTTCCCTTTGCTTTTTCTATTTGAATCAAGTTGAAATGTGTTTTTCAGTCCCTCAAAAAAAAAAGGCATCACATCTTTCTTTACATATAATTAAAAAAGTAGAAAGTCTTTTTTTAAACTGATACATCTGTTAGATCATTTGAATCTCAATATAATGAGGTGACATCAAAGACAAGGGCTGGTTCCTATAGAGTGTCTTTTTCGTGAGATACCTCTTCTTTGCGCATGAAAGATTGATTTTAAATTAAGATGATGTTTCCTGTTTTTAATGAAAGGCATCCTCCTTTCCTCCCCCAATCAACTGAAGCCTATTATTACTGTTTCTTATATCCTGAGCAAGAAGAAAGTAGGGGGGGGGGAGATAGGGGACAGATGCTAGTAACTTGATTCATTCAGTTAGAATTCAATACAGTAATAAATTAAAGACTAATCGCTGCGGTCAGGTGGTATTTCCCCTAAAGTCAATTGATTTAAACGGCAGTAATTTGGCTAGTAATGGTAGTCCTGTTTAAATTAAACCCATTAATATAATAGCGCTGGCATTGGAAGGTATCCATCTGGTAGCAAAGCCTTTCTGGGTTAATGGTTTAATAACTGGTCAGGGATGCCCTACGAATACCACATCCAGGTAAAATGAATTGGTGATTACAGCCAGGATTCAAAAATTCTCTAACCTGAAGGAAGAAAAGCAGCAACAGATGCTGGTCCCTTCAAGCATATTGAAAGGAAACTAATGATCTTGTGATCATGTGACACCAGTTCTGAAATTTATACACAGGCCTTCCACCTACTTCCACATTCAAAACAAGCTCCTTGGCTTGGATAGAGATGAGTACTTCCACAAAAGCAAGGATACCTTACAGAGCATGATTTCCCTTCTCTCCCTCCCATTGCAGCCCCAAATGCCTCCTGGAGTCCTGTTCCTGGAAATGTTGAACAGGTAGAAGTCCTTGTGCCAGCCTGGATCCAAAAACATTTCTTCAGGCCCTCAAAGACCACTCTCCTCTCTGTATTTTCTACCTTAATGATATATTCCTACTCAGGGGTCATTTCCTGCGGGAGCACACAGGAGCGGAGCTCTGGCAGTAAGGAGCCCAGGGGCAGGCACATGCAACAAGCCCCACCCCTGCTCCCAGCAGCCCCCACTTGGACATCAAGAAGCAGCCAGGTAAGTTGCAGAGCACCCCCCCAGCCCGCCTTCAGGTAAAAGCTCTCCCTCCTCTGTGAGGGCAGATCTGCGTACTGTGAGGACAGATCTGCGTGTTTCTCCCCCCATAGCTAGCAATCCAGAACAGTCCAGTGGCACCTTTAAGACCAAGTTTTATTCAGGTACAAGCTCTCCCTCCTCTGTGAGGACAGATCTGCGTGTTTCTCCCCCCATAGCTAGCAATCCAGAACAGTCCAGTGGCACCTTTAAGACCAAGTTTTATTCAGGTACAAGCTCTCCCTCCTCTGTGAGGACAGATCTGCATGTTCCCCTTCAATAGATGTCAGGGGGTGTGGCATATGCAAATAAGCTATGCTAATAAGTTATGCTAATAAGATCCTGCACCTCTTTTTCTACGAAATGACCCCTGTTCCTACTTAGAATTTTGCTCCTCCAACTCTAACATCTTCTACCACCCTAAGTTCTCCTGCTCTCTTAGATCACTTTGCCCATTTTTCTTTGCTGTCCCTTATGTTTAGAATTCCATTCCTGACCAAAATGCTAAATAATTCCTGTTCAGCTCAGTCTGTTCACCACCTGTGGTCACTACACTCAACAAACTGTTCAATGAACTGATTGCTTGTATACAAATGGTTCACATGTGTTTGGTTGCAGAGAAAAGATGATTGTGCATATATAATACACATACTGCTTTTCTATGGTTTCCCCCATCTATTTCATCTGTGACTACTACTGTCTTCCCAGCATTTGCCACGTAAACCACTCAAAACATTAACATTTCACAGATAATGACTTACAGTTGAGAGGTGTCCTCTTGTATGCCTTATTGTTGCTTGACTTAGTAATTATTCATGGCAAAAGCAAATGTCTTGTCCAGATGTTGCACTCCCATATGAGAACTGTAGGATGAGGGGTTTTTTAGCAACCTCCCCGGCATTTGCCAAATTATGGCCCCAGTCACACGGGCCAGATAACAAGGGGTGTGTGTGTGGCTGTTCGCCCTGGAGCAATCTAAAGCATGGTAGCCCAATCACATGGTCCCCCGAGTCTCCGTGCTTAGGCTGTTAGCTGGCGATCACATGGTGATGCTGCAGTGTGGCAAAGAAGCGGCACGATCACACAAGCATTTCATGTTTGTGCGCATGCGCAGTTCCGCAGAGCAGCACTGCTTTCAGTTTCATGTTTGTGCGCATGCGCTTATGAAAAACATCCAGTTTGTGATGGAACATGGACGGGCGCTGGATGCCACAGGATACTAGCGCTCCCATGATCAGATGGCTGCCTGTGCCGCACGTTTTCTGGATACTAGTGCACTTTCCTTGGTACTTTTTAACTCCACATCTTTGGTGGGATGCCATGGGTTGGCCACCGTTGCGCTACACTTCCCAGATGTTGCAGTGTGATCGCGCCCCAAAAATCCGCCCAACAATCGTGCCTTTTGTGCGGCAAATTGTCCGTGTGACTGGGGCCTATCTTAGTTAATATTTGTTTGAATGACAAATGATGTGGCTTGGGGTTGCATGACCTGTTTTCTTTTAATGGCCTTCTTGACCCATCATGCATGCATGATCCGGTATTTCTTAATAAGAAAGACAGGTTGGGAATACTCCACTAACCATTCTAGCACTGTGTCATGGGAGTTGTCATTATTTTTCAAAGAAAAAACTACAGTTCTATAGGGAACCATGGGACTGCACCGTATCAGCTGTAATGCATCATACCAGCTGCTCTGATTGGCCACCTTTACATGTTCAAAACCCCATAGGATATGAAGCAAAGTAGGCAGGAAAGCCTGTAGAATCACTAATCTGGAATTCGCAGCTTTAGCTGGCAAAGAAGGAGCATCAGAAAGAAATCAAAAAAGGAAACAAAGATGACATTTTGGAGAGCTTGTCCCATCTCTTCACTTTTAAAGTTGTACTGGTTGGAGTTCTGAGACTGTGTTACAGTCTCATGTGGATTGTTGATCCTGACATGAATGAGCAGCACATTTTTGGTATTACAAAAGCACTTATTTTTATCCCAACTAAATGCCTTTCCTCTATGTATTCCTTCTGGCAAAAAAACTCTTTTACCAAGCTTAATTCTTTAGCCTTGAAGTAATGATTAGGCTCATAAAAAGGAACAATCCATTAATGCTGTGATTTTCAAATTTCCTGCCCTCAAGGAATCCTTTCCATAGGAACATATGTAGCAAGTAATTTTGGTCTGTTGCAGAGAATTCTGAGGTGCTAGGGTGCACTTCTAATATATCTGGGCACAGGTCAGACATATTATATTGTTACTCACCTCCATGAAATAGCTCTGTCAATGTATCACATACTATCCTAGGCCCATGAATTACTTAGGAAGATCAAGACGGGTAGCTGTGTTAGTCCATCTGTAGCAATAGAAAAGAGTAAGTGTCCAGTAGCTCCTTAAAGACTAACAAAATTTGTGATAGGGTATGAGCTTTCATGAGTCTCTACTCACTTCTTCGGATACAGCTAGAATGTGAGTCCATCTGTCCTATATATTGGAAAGTGGAGTGATTTCAGATGCCAGATGACATTAGCAGGCAAATGACAATAGCAGATGTGATTGGATTAGTTGTGATATACAGAGAGGTAGCTGGCGTGGAGAAACCAGCATTGTTAAAGAGACAGGAAACCTAGGTCTCAATTCAGTCCAGGTGGATGCATTGTCTTGAGCTTCATTATCAGTTGCAATTCAGCAGTTTCTCTGATGTTATAAGCACCCAAGTAACCCTCAGGTTTCATAGAACCACAGTCTGAACTACAGCTGCATTAACAAGCATAACAAAAGCCAGCTGATACAATTACAGCTACTAATGAACCAATGAGGAGGGAAGGTGGCATGATATAACCCAATCTCGTCAAATCTCGGAAGCTAAGCAGGGTCAGATCTTGGATGTGAGACCACCAAGAAGGACTCTACAGAGGAAGACGATGGCTAACTACCTCTGCTTCTCACTTGCCTTGAAAGCCCCTTGCTGGAAGCACCATATGTCAGTTGCAATTTGATAGTACTTTACACAAACACACAATGAACCAATGCGGCAGGCGTTGACATGAAGAACACACCATATGTTGACCAACATGGAATAAATCTCTTGTACTTTGAGAGGTGAGTGTGCGAGAGTGGAGAGAAAGACTTTTAAATTAGTAGGCTTTTAAAATAAGTAGTCTTGATACCGGATAAATAGTCCAGATTAGGTTCAGCTGCTTAGTTAGTTAGTTAGCTAGGTTTTTATCCTGCCCTCCTCACAATTGGACTCATGGTGGGTTACAAATCACAAAAATAATATAATTTAGATAATTTAAACCTATCATGCCATGAATGCTGACACTTACAGGTAAACTACTCTTTCCATCTAACTAGGTACCAGGAATAGCTTGCCATATCATTCAGAACTAGCATAGAATGTGCTCAGGATTTTTCCATTTTCTTGGTGGTGCCTATTCCTGTCCCTCAGGATTGTGTGGGTGCTTGTAGAATTCAAAATCAAATCCTATCATGCAAGATCACGTTCTTGCATTATTGAAATGATCTTTCATAGTTTTGTTTGGCTTACACAAAATTCAAATATTTATTTTATTTCCAGAGGCTTTTTAAAGATAACAAAGAGAATTTTCATTGTTCATGTATTACTGAATACCTGTTGACACAAAACAGGATTCTTGACATGTCCAATTAAAATGACTTGTTTCTTCACCATTTGTCATCCTTTTACAGAGCAACATCTCTATTTTATTTATAGGGGCTTTAAGATATACACGTGAATATATACATACACAAGCAGCATAGCTTACATGTATATATGCATATACACATGCAAGGCGACAGACAAGCAAATAAATACTATATACACATTAATATATTCTGCTTTGTGCCCTTTCATAAATATATACTTGTGATGGTTGGAAAGGGTGGCATACTTTATTTTCATGAGTTAGGAATGGGTGCATAACTCATGAGTGGCAAAGCAGAGCTTCGGCACTAATGGATTGTGTGCAGGCAGCCTTAGTGAATGAAAATAAAAATCCATTACACTGCCCATCGTAACATATTATATGTACACTATACCAGAGGGTTATGCCTGCAGAGTAACTAAAATTTTGGTTAGAGCTAGCTGAAATAATTAATACCATTGAAGAAATAAAAAGATTTATAGCTGGCATTTATTTCCCACCGGCGGACTCTAAATATGTATTTCACAAAGTCATCTCACATACACACACATTCATAATGTTGTATACTCACACCACCACCACCACCACCCCGAACTGTTTCTGGGAATTACTTAGATGAAAGTCATTTATCCTTTGGATATTAAGGAATACAGCGTTCATCTGTTTAGACTGATGTATCCATGTTTTGGGGTAGGAGGTAATTTTTCTGTTCTTGGTATGTTTTTTTTCTGAAGATATTGTATTCTACAAGTTTGCTGTAGATCAAGGGCAACAATTAAAAGAACATTAAAAACTAGCCTAAACATGATGTTAAATGGGAATGGTGTTTTGAGTGGGCATACCTGAATGATTGTGGCTCAGATGCAGAGCGTATACTTTGCATGCAGATGGTCCTACAGTCAATCCATGGCATCCCCAGTAGAAACAATCAGACAGCAAGCAATGTGAAAAACATTCATCTGAAGCCCTGTAACGCTGCTGTCAGTCAGAATAGACAACAGTGACCTTGATAGACCAAAGGTCTGATGACTCAGTATAAGGCAGCATCTTGTGTGTTCATGTGCAACACCATTAATAGCTGACTCAGAATTGGACCTGTGTTAAGCTTGCCATGAAACTGGCATCCCTGTAGCTTGTTTCCTGTCTTATTTCTATTCATAATGTAAATCATCATCGCCATGGGTTGTAACTAGCCCCTTTTTTCCTGCTAGAGAAGGAAGGGCATTTCTATTGGCAGAAGAAGAGGGCTATTTTTGTTGATTCTCCCCTCCCGTGTTAGACATCCACAGTCTCATGCTTTTCATGATGGTCCCTTGATTCCTAAGAACACAACTGTGGGAGTTTCAATGGACTGCAGTACAGGAGTGGATTCAATTTCTTGAGCTTTACTCTGCTCATGGTTCATTGGATATAAGCCTGTCTGATTCTAGAGAATATCAGCTTATGGCTTTGTTGCCATCCTCCCATTGGATAGACAATTTTTAAACCAGGGAGCATTTAAATCTCACGGGGGCACTTAGCATTGACAATGTAGATAATTTAATTATGAATGTTTGCCACCCCTTTCTCCTGTTCACCCCCTCCCTTCTCCCTTGATGGAAGAAAAACCCAGGCCCCATTCAAGGCCAGCGCTTTCCCTTCTGCTGCTGCAGCAGCCCCCTCCTCTCTGTTCTTCTCTAGCCTCCTCCACTCACTCCACCCCCAGCTCAGCGGCGACAGCACTGCTGTCCCCTCTCCCCCTCCCTAAGCAGCAGCAACAGGCCAGGCCCAGGAAGCAGCAGCTGCCACTTCCACTGCTGTGCATGCCTTGTCTAACCCCTGGCCAGCTACTTGCCTGCTGTGGCCCACACAGGGGGCCTCCTCCTCCTTTCCACAGTAGTTGCTTGCGGCGGCAGCAGGCCGGGCCTGGGAAGCAGCCACTGCCACCACTGCTGCCTTGCACGCCTCGCCTAAGGAGGACAAGGAAGAGGAACCTCCCCCATTGCAGGCCTTGGTGCCCTGTTCCTCCCCAGTGCCCTGGCCCCAGCACATGCCCACCCCAGCGGCCACAGCAGCTGTTCCTTGGACAACAAGGAAGGCAAGGAGGAAGCCGGCAGGAGAAGGCAAGGAGAGACAGTGCAGTGGCTGTAGTGGTGCAGGGAGAGTTCAGCCAGGGCATTTAAAGGAAGTCGGGGAGCATTTGAAGTAGGTTGGGGGGGCCGCCCGCAAATGCCCCACTATAGCTATGGGCCAGTAGATAGATTAGAGATGGGAAAGCCCAGACAGTGTGCCTGGAAGTTGTTGTGAGAATTTTGCCATGGGGGTAACTTGAATCTTGGACCTCATACAACCAATTTAAGTTGGAAACAGGTGGTTTGAGCACATTTCTGCAAATTAAATCCATATATTTGTGACATGGCCTATATTTCTAAATCAAGATGCAGGCATGCAGGCATGGGTTGAAGTAATAACATGACTGCTTGACCACCAAATACCACTATTCAACCTATTCATAATCATCACCCCAAAATAATCACATGGTATCTTTGCATACATTGAGTTTTTAAAATTATTCATAATGTTTCATACAGGCACATGCCTAATAGTACTATTTCTGATCACATTCTTAATGATACCAGGAACATCCTTTGGGCTATTTTTTTGGTGGTATTCTGTACAGTGTCATAGCTAGATATAGGCATAATTGGAAATTGGAAATTTTCAATATAATTGGAAAACAAACCTCATTTATGGTAGAAAACATTGCATGGTCAGTATAAGTTATCGCCCAGAATACAAACTGATAGAATGGAACAGAACCTACTATGAACTACTGCCTCTGATTTTCTGATCATAAAGCATGGTTCTATCCAGCCTACCTATACCTTTCGTAGTAATTCCTAAGCATGTCACCATCCAAAATAGTACCTGAATATACAGATTCGTTCTGAAGAAGCCCCAAATCCCTATGTAATAGTAGCATGAAGACACCAATAAAAAAGGCACATGTGAATAGACAGAGACCTTTACTGATACTGTTGAAATGATATTTCTTTGCATAAGTTATAATGTTACAGTCTTTAATTGGTATATACTATTTTTTCCCACTGGAAGAGTTGAGACAGTATTATTTTAATTACAGTGAAAGATACAGTAATGTTGTTTTTCTTTTGATATAAAAATATATCTGTGACAGTATTAAAGGCCTAATTAGGATGCCAGAGAGAAGTGTAGCAAAAGTCACCTGAAAAATGTACAGTTGAATTAGGCACATTACATAGTTATGGCAATATTTAAGCGGCCTGGGACTGGCATATCTAAAGGACCACCTCTCCCCATATACCCCCCAGAAAGCCTTGCGCTCTGCTGACCAACATCTACTGGTTATCTCTGGCCCAAAGGATGTCCATCGCCTCAACCAGGGCCAGGGCTTTTTCTGTCCTGGCTCCCACCTGAGATCAGGGCCCTGAGGCTCTGGATGGGAGGGTGGGGTAGACATTCAATAAATAAATGAATAAATGTTACAGTTCCACAGGGCCTGCAAAATGGAGCTGTTCTGCCAGGCCTTTGGTTGAGGGGATGGATGTCCAATTATCTGGCCTCCCTGCCAAATACAGCCCTATTATAATATTTGCCCATGTAGAGTCTCCGTAGTATTATGGTGTGGTGGCTCCTGTTTACTACCTATCCAGCTGTTGGGATTATTTTGTTAATATATGTTGCCATTTTTGGTTAACTAAAATTTAACTTAATTTTAATTTAATCTTGTTTTAAGTTAAATGTTTTAAGTGTCTGGTTTGTATAACGCTAGACTTCTGATGTTACCCGCCCTGAGCCCGCTTGCGAGAAGGGCAGGATATAAATGTAACAAATAAAATAATAGAAAATAAATTAAGCTGTGCTGCTGACTGAACTAAGTATTGTTTGTTTTGACTGGCTATTTTCTAATTTGGTCCCCCCATCCCAAAATGTTTGCTATTGCAAAACAAACCTTTCCTATGACTTTTGAGATGTCTCCTTTCTTACCTGATTCTGTTTCCATCTGTTGTGATATACTGGAATGATTGTCTCAGATTAGACATAGGAAGTTACTAACTGTGCCAAAAATGCCAAAGAACAAAAATTTGTCTTTTTCTGTTGGTGAATGTAGGCAGCTTCAATCTCAGCCCTTTCCTAACAGTGTGAAAACTGTGAACGTAAAAAGAGCAACAGATTTTTTAAAACAAAAATCAAGAGCAGTCAAGATATAAATACAGCTGCGAGGAGGCAAGCTGTAATTTTGCATTATGTTATTACTGTTAAATCATATGGAGACCTTAAAAGACTTCAGTGAAAGATCATTTTCTTTTACAGTAATTTGTCCCATTTCTGATTTAGTATTCCTCCAACACCTTAATTATAAAAAGTGGGGATGCTGGAAATGTTACCAATCAAGATCCAATTTGAACAACAGCTATAGAGAAAATAATTATTTCTGGCATTCAACAGTGGTTAGAAACCTGACTTGACTGCAATTATTTATGGGATCTCTTTGTCTGATTTCATTTTCCTAGAACAGTGAGATGGGCTGCACTGGACAAAGATGACTCAACTGAGATGTTTCTGACAGGAATGCTGTCCAACCAGAACAGTTAGTCCACCTTCCCACCAAACAGGAATGTTCCATTTTTTGTGCACAATGTTTCTGCTTCTGTGCACAATGTTTCTATTTAACACTGGGGAAATTTCTGATTCTATAGAAGCATTGGCCTTGTTTGCCTAATCTATTTCACTCTGTTATACCAACCACCTGCTGAAGCACAGTCTTTGCTTACACATACTGCAAGTGCGACAAAAGAGGGGAAAGAGACTGAGGCTCAGTCACAGTCAACATTTCCCCAAAGTTTGATAGGAATCTTATGTACAGCAGGGTAAAGAGACAAAGATACATGTTCAGGCAGGCAAAGTGAGAATACAGAAAGAGTTCTCGGTGCTGCCTGATTTGCAAACTGAAAGGGGAGGGAACAGAGGTAGAGGCTTTAGGCTCCCCACCGTGATAATGAAAACCGGCACATACACTCACACATACACATATGGCAAGGAAGCCATTGATTAAGGGTCTAAGACTTCTTGAAAGTCTTTATTCTATTTGAAGATGCCATAGATCAGTGATAACTAATATGCAAGAGTTCACAGGTAAGTCCTTTTTTTTTAATGGAAGCATGTGAATAAGGGGAGTTAACACTTGCCTTATCTTTCAATATGCTACTATTTGAAGCATGTTGTCGAAGGCTTTCATGGCCAGAGTTCATTAGCTGTTGTAGATTTTCTGGGCTGTATGGCTGTGGTCTCGGCATTGTAGTACCTGACATTTCACTAGCAGCTGTGACTGGCATCCTCAGAGGTATAACGCAGAAAGATGGAGTACTCTCTGTGTCAATGTGAGAAGAAAAATGGTAGGCAGGTAATCTATATCTGCTCAGGAAGGTGGAGCAGGGCTGAGTCATTATCTTGTTGGAGAGTCCCAGGCTGTGACATGCTAATGGAGTAGCTTTCCTGAGGAGGTTCTTTTGCATATGGATTGGCTGTTGAAACTCTAATCTTATCTGTAGTGCTGTTGTGAGATGTAGAGCATTTTTTGTTTTTCAGGACTGGAAACTGTGCCCAATTTATTGTTAATCTCTCTTCCTTCCTGTTGAAATTGTGTTTATGTTTATGAATTTCAATGGCTTCCCTGTGTTATCTGACATGGTAACTGGATGTGTTGTCCAGCATTTCAGTGTCTTGGAATAAGATACTATGTCCTGTTGGAGTTAGGCTATGTCCAGCCACTGCTGATTTTTCAGGTTGGCCAAGTCTGCAGTGTCTTTCATGTTCTTTTATTCTTGTCTGGATGCTTGTCTAACCCCCAGGCAGGTTTTTTTCCATTTTTCACAGTGGCCATTAACACAGCAGAAAATCCCCTAGCATTTGGTAATATGGAAAACAGGGCTTCCCAGCCGCTTGTCAGTTTCAGAAAAAGTCTGGTCAGTTTCAACAGTGGGATTCCCCCTTTTGCCTGCATTCCTTTCTGTTCCTGTTCATTCAACAAACTAACTCCAAATTGCATACACAAAACCTGAACCATGAGGATTTAAATGGAAGGTGCTTGCTGGACACTACTGCGCAGTTGCAATAGGGCAGTTGTGTAATTTTTTAAAAAAGCTTTGAATGCCACCCCCACAAGTCACAGGTGACATTCCGCCCCGATTTAGAAAAGTGCATTTTTTAAATATTGTAGCTGCAGAATAAAAACACTGGAGGAAAAAGAATGGTGTGCAAGGCGGGTACATAATATGAAGTCAAGATTAAAGGTTTACTGCTCTGAAAATCTGCAGGAAGATATGTGTGCATAAGGGGCCAAGGATAGCATTGCAGGTATACCAAAGTGTCCCTGTTTTCATCTTAGAAATGTTCAGTGATACACATTTGGTATACACATAGTGCAAGGCAACCTGGCTACCAGAAAATGCAGGCAATAAAAGTATATCTACAATAACCACTCATTGATTTTATACCAGTTTAATTGTCTGTACTTTCCCCAAATAATTCTGGGAATTGGTGAAGATGCTCATAATTCTTTCCCAAGCTCTCTCACAGTTCACTTAGGAGAAGAAATTATTGTTAAACCAATTTGAGTCTATAACATAGATGCCCAAAGTCCCCCTCATAGTAGCCAGCACCCCAGGAAAGAATGTGCCAAGCCAGGTCTAACATATGGTGTGGGAATTACATCTTGACTCCCTTGCTTGTATGATGAAAATTATGAAAAAGAAAAAATTAGGAAAAGGAAAGGGGTAACTAGTGGGTCTTTAATTCAGCTTGTAAATCAGATGCTTCCTCTTGCTTTTTCTTCACTTTTGTCTTGGAAGTATTTGGTTAACAGAAATAAGGCTGGTTTAATAAAATTGGCCTTCTTCCTAAAAGTTTACCTGTGAGAACTCCGAACATAATAAAATCAGATTATGAAGCCAATCATATTTACCAGTAATAAATCAAATCCTGGAGACATCAGTTAAGTCTCCCTTTCTGCACTGGGACAGTATCAAGAGTGCATATATCAATACCTGAAGTGCCAGAAATATATTTCATAAGTTCAGGAAAAAAACTGTATTACATCCTTGCTGCACCATTATGAACAGTGAATTTGTAATGTGAACATTATGATCTACAAAGTGGCTTTGTTCCTACATTTAATAAGTACAACATGTCAAACCCACAAAAATAATGGAATTTGTGGATGATTTCTTACCATTAAATGCAGGTTATTGTTTTCAGGAACAGAACTGTTCAGAGCTTCATCAGCAACATCTAATTTTAAAGAGCCATCCTCTTCCTCTTCACTACTTCCTTGTACAACAGATTCTTCAGCTCAGTAATGCAATAAAAATATAAAATGGTAATTTTAGCACTGTTTTAAATAGGGGACTTGTTTTATTATTTAAAAGCATGTTTTCATGGACACACAGGATTCTAAAAACTTGTCCCACATACAGAAACTGGCTTTTACATCATAGGCACCAGTTGTTTTCTTTCTCTTACTGGTTTGCACAAGAATTTAGCATGAGAAAAACTTAATTGATTCAAACTCTTTTTTCTCCAAGTTTATTTCACATAGCAATTTTTTCCTGACAATCTCTGTAAGTGCCGTTCAGTAGCTTATTTATGAAAAGTGCAAATAACACGTGAATGGATCTGTCACATCTCCTACATTCTCTGTAAGTGCCGTTCAGTAGCTTATTTATGAAAAGTGCAAATAACACGTGAATGGATCTGTCACATCTTCTAAATATAGGATGCAGGGAATTGACTCATTAAGAATATGAAGGGTCAGCATCAAGGGTCAGCCTTACTGGGCACCGGTGAAATCCTATGCTCTAGGAAGGGGGGCTTTGCTGACTTTGGTCCATCTCCTGACAGAACCTGTGGCAGTGGGCTAAACAGAGTACAATAGAACCATGTTCTCCTTCCTCCTCCATGTGCGCCTGACAGGGGTCATTTCATAGAAAAAGAGCTAGGGGAACTCATTAGCATAACTCATTAGCATATGCCACACCCCCTGACATCAGGGGCCTGGCGGTGGACCTGCAAGGCCAGCGGGAGTGCGAGGAAGCCCTGCCAAGGCCCTCCCTGGCCCCAGGCAGGCAGGGGTGGGGAGAGGTGAGGAGGAAGCAACTTACCCTCCCTCTTCTCCTGCCTCCTCCTGGCTGAATAAGGGCTGGAAGCGGGGCGGCCGGAAGCAGGGGGCGAGGCTTCGTCATGTGCCCCGCCCCCTGCACCTCACCCGGGGGAACTGTGTTCCCCCGCGTTCCCCCCTGAAATGACCTCTGGCACCTGACATTGAGAAACAGGAGATTGCCTCTTTGGTGTAGTGGTTAAGTGTGTGGACTCTAATCTGGGAGAACCGGGTTTGATTTCCCACTCCTCCACTTGCAGCTTCTGGATGGCCTTGGGCAAGCCATAGTTCTGACAAGAGCTGTCCTTGAAAGGGCAGTTCTGTCAAGAGCTCTCTCAGCCCCACCTACCTCACAGGGTGTCTGTTGTGGGGAGGGGAAGGGAAAGGAGTCTGTAAGGCGCTCTGAGACGCTGAGGGAAGGGCAAGGGATAAAGCCAATCTCCTCCTCCTCCTCCTCCTCCTCCACCTCTTCCAGCAATGAAGGGTAGATAAAGGCAATGAATAGAAAAATGAGAAGAGAAAGGAAAGAGGAAGCTATATACTCTGGGCTGGGATCCCAGAAATGTCTACCACCATTTTTAGATACTTGGTACCTGAGGCAATTCCTCAGCAAAATGTAGTCATGTAGTGCTGAAGTTAAGGAAATTTTCTGTACAGGTAACAGTATTTTTGTTACTGCCATTGGTGTATAATATTTATGCTGAATTTTTTTGGCACAGAGATGTATGTGGGAGTCTGTGCTCAGAAGGCAGCCACTCTACAAAAATGATACCACTTTTTAGTATAAAAACATAATTATGAATCTGCCTCTTTTTTTACTCCTTTTTAAAAAACTTGGGATGTGAGATAGTACATATGACTTGGTGATTTGGAGATTCAGCTTCAAAATGTTTGTCTTCCTGGGGTTAGAAGAAATATTTACAGGGACTGATGTTTTTCATGTTACATAAAAAATAAGATGGATTGGATCACAGTCCTTTAATGCTACTAATCGGTAGTTATTTATTATGAAATGTATATGCTGCCTCTTTAGAGAGCAGCTTGAGGCAGCTGATAATGCAGTGGTTCAGTTGTTGAATTTTATCTGGGGATTCTCACCATTTCCACACAAGTTCAAAATACCGCATCAGCGTTCTTAAATAATAAAAGTTCATAAAACTTTCTGCCCAACTTTTTGCCTCCCCGGGAATAGATCTGAATTTAGTGCCCCGTTACCCCGCATTTTCCGAATCCACTTTTTCTGTGCTTTTTTCCCTTCAGATCTGAACTCAGTTTTCCAGTGAGGAATTCCTGATTTTGAATTTTGTTTCCTGCTGCCTTTTTTGTCATCAGTGTTGTGTGTTCACCCCTTCGCAGCTACCTCTCATGCGTTCGGCCCTCCTCCAAGCTCCTTGCCCCTTTCCCTGATCCTCCGGGTGAGTACGGTTAGCTGGCTGGCGAGTGGGTTCCCTCCGTCTCCTGCTGGGCCCGGGAGCTCCCGGTCAAGACTGGGACAATATTAAATGTATCTCATAATTTGGAGACATGAGGATGAGTTCATTGTTACTTCCAACTATAATAAAAATACTAATAATCTAGATGAGAAATCTATGCTGGAAGTCATATTGTTGTCTGACTTCAATAAAATGGTTGTCACATAGCCAGTTTAGCTATCAGTTTGTAATCTTGTTGGTAGGAACTTGGTCATATATTTTTAGCAATCATTTTGACTTCTTTTTTAACTGATGTTTTAAACACATTACCATGTCCCCATGGCAGGCTGCTGTACATAACAGATTTCCAAGCCACAGGTGTAAGTTCTAAGGAGCCTTGACTTATGTACCTTCACAAAAATGTGGAGCAGTTCTACATCCAGAATAAATACCTATAGAAGCTTCTGGAACAAGTTTGGAAATAAGCAGTTACCTCTTGAAGCTCCACAACAGTCTTCCTTCATATGAGAACACAGTGACTTCCTGTACATACAATCCTTAAGGCATGCTTTCACACCAGTAATGATACCCTTTTTTAAAAAAGGGACACTTGTAAAATTTTGCCATTGGACACAATGTAGCTTTTGCAGTTTATTACCATTCATATCCTATGACTCTCTTCTTCATCCTGAGCACCTGTCATTGCATTCTTTGATATTTACAACCAATTAATCTGTTACACAAGTGCATGGTTGAAAACTGTAACTTCATTCTATAAACATCATATAGGCATAGCTTTGTGGTTTCAGCTGAAATTAAATTGGCTGCTTTGTGGGTAAGAAACAGAACAGATTAACTATTAATAACTAGGGAAACAGTGGTCTGAAAATGTCATCACCTTGTAGAAATTTGAGTAGAGATTCCAACTATTGCCTTCAAGTACCTTGCAAATGGAATTAATTTCTTTCTAATGGTGATCCCAGAAAAGGTACCATTGCAATTATGGCCTGACACTTTAGGTTGTGTGAAATAAACATTCCTTGAAATAAATTTGTTTTCTTAATTATAGGTAATGCAGAGCCATTTATCTCGTCTTCAGGGAGAGTGATTATCTTTCAACTCTATACTTCAGTGCTCTGTCAGAAATGATTTTATTGTTCAGAGAAGATACATTGCAGAGCCTGACTAATGACTTCATGGTCAAGATGAATGTTAAACAGGTAGCATGTAATACACTATGTTGCTTATCAGGCTACCAAATGTCCCAAAATTCTTCAGATTATCTTATATGCTTAATGAATATATAAGAAGGAAATTTTCTTTTCTTGTTTTTTTATGTTGTTGTGAATCTTTTTGTTTCACCCATTTGCACTGGCAGTGTTCCCAATTAAGTTTCTTCAGATTGGTGTAGTGGTTGCATGCGCAGACTCTAATCTGGAGAACCGGGTTTGATTCCCCACTTCTCCACTTGCACCTGGCTGGATGACCTTGGGCAAGCCGTAGTTCTGATAAGAGCTATTCTTGAAAAAGAGCAGTTTCTGTCAAGAGCTCTCTCAGCCCCACCTACCTCACAGGGTGTCTATTATGGAGAGGGGAAGGGAAAGGAGTTTGTAAACCGCTGTAAGACTCCTTTGGGTAGTGAAGGGCGGGGTATAAATCCAATCTCCTCCTCCTCCTCCTCCTCCTCCTCCTCCT
>NW_015170281.1:259770-327490 GCF_001447785.1 Gekko japonicus | reverse complement strand
ATGGAAGCTGACTGGGTGAGTTCGGACCAGCCACAGACTTTCTGCCTAACCTACCTTACAGTGTTGCTGTACAGATCGCAAAGCCAAAGAGAATGAAGTAAGCTGCTTTGCTCCCTGCTAATGAGAAAGACAGAATTTTGCCTACAAAGAGGCTGCTGAGAGGGGAGGAGATAAAGTTGCCAGCTTTAGGTATGGAAATACCTGGAGATTTGAGGAGTGGAGCCTGGAGAGGGGGACCTCAGACAGGTACAGCGCCATAGACTCCACCCTCCGAACCAGCCATTTGCTCCTGGGGAACTATTGTTGCCAGTCTTGGCCCAGCAGCCATCAAACCATTCTCTTCAACCCCCTGCTGTGCAGCTGCCTTTCCCCTAGGGTTGCCAATCTCCAAGTGGGACCTGGAGATCTCCCGCTGTTACAATTGATCTCCAGATGACAGAGATCAGTTCCCCTGGAGAAAATGGCTGCTTTGGAGGGTAGACCCTATGACATTATACCTGCTGAGTCCTTCCACCCCCCCCCCCAATGCTGCCCTCTACAGAATCCACCCCCCAAATCTCCAGGAGGTACTTTACCTCCTTCCAGCCTATGCATTCGTTACAAAACACATCTTTCTAGATCTCGTTGTATTGCTTTCACAACGGGCTTTACTGCTAGTATATTATATATCATGTAGTCCCCCACATAGTACATCTGATGCAAAAATGTTGCAAAAATCTACTGGGAAGAATTTGGCACAAGGAAACAAAATATGATGCAAAAATACAGACTGATGGATTTGCTTTGCTCAAGGAAGAAGCAAAACCTGCATGAAACTTGTTAAATACTGGGTAAGGGTACAAAATTCAATAGTATTCCTACTCTGCATTTCTGTACACAAATTGTACACTATCACAAATGGTATGGTATGGCTACAATCCTAAGGACACCTTTCTCGGAGCAAGGCATATTGAATAACATTGCACTTACCTCTGAGCTGACCTGCTTAGGATTGCTCCCTAACTGTAAGTAGTACCAAATCAAATCTTTGCATCATAGTCAGAAGTTATCTTCTCAAGCAGTGGTTTATACAAGCCATAGTTAGCATTAACATCACATCAGTAAATCTTCTAGCCTCTCACTACCATTGATAAAGCTGTCAGAACGAAAGACAGAAAAGAACTGGTCTACTCCAGCAACACTGTTCCATTTGACAGTCACTGCTCCAAGTTTTCAACTGCCAGAATTGAGGCCATTGGAAGGATGGAAGGCAGCTATGCCCCCCCACACACACACTGTTTATAGCCAACTCAGTTGAGAATCTCCTCCCTGAAGAACATTTGAGTAGAATTTAACTGCCATTTCTATTGGCTTTTTAATTTTGTTAGCCAGTTTGGGAACCTTTTTTTGCTGAGAAGAGGTATTGAAATATAATCTGGAAATAAAATAAACTCCATGCAGATGCAAATTATTATAATATATGTCCAAGGCAAGAGTATTTTACAGGCAATCCCTCAGTACAAAATACCCAACAAACTAGAGTTCTCTTATAGACAAGAATATATTTACACATAAAGTGTTTTTTTATTAAATAATAGAACTAATGTCCATGGAAATTTCACCTTCTTTGTAATGCCAGTGAAATGCAGTAATCTTTTTCCCCTGTTGAATGCCAGCAAGTAAAATTCTATTACAAAAAACACTTGACAGAATACAACAATAGCATGCACACACACACAAATAATAATATCCCAGTTTCTCATTTTTTACTTTCCTCTGACCCATATAAAGTTGTTCAGGGCCTATCAATGTTCCACAGATATTCTTTTTGTCACTTGCTTGCCTCAGACAACATCCACAGTGCTTACTAGGTGAAAACTTCATGTCATCATGCTAGATGCCCCAATGCATAAGCAATACTGGGAAAAGAAGATGGAACATTTTTAAGTAAATGCTACCAAATGGAGTAATTCTGGTTATACTTGGCAGCACTTTTACTTTAAAATATCTCCACTTTCCCTGATAGGAATCCAACCTGTGAACCTGATTGCTGAAGAGCATCACCTGCCATGATTAATGCAGATTCAAGAAGAATTTCAGTTTCAAAGAGCTGAGATAGACATCCTACCTGACTGGTTTTTTAAAAAGAGCTCCATATCTATTGTCACTTTTAGACATTTGAAGCTTTGGTGCATAGGGGACATGCAGTACATCCTATGCATAGTTACATCCTCCTTGAAGTCAGTGGGTTTAGGAAGACAGTATTTCACTATTAACCCCCAGTCCTTCTAGGGCGATGGGTGCCCTAGAGCTAATGTTTTCAATTTCCTCCTTTTATTAGAACATACACCAGGATCAGTATTACAAACAAGAGAACTGTTGGCATGCTATTTCCCCCCAAAATGAATCTTTTCAAATTGATCACTTTCACATAGGCATACAACACAGCTCCCTTTTCCCTCACATTTTTTTTTTTTAAAAAGCACTCAATAAATCATATTTGTCTATTATAGAAAATCCTGTAAGGTGACACACAACACTATCCTGTGAAGAGTTCAGTGGGCTTGGGTGAAACTTGTTAGGCTCTGTCTCATAGTTCCTAAGCTTAAGTGTCTTTACTTTATCTGAACATAGTTACTAGAGAATACATCAGCCAACAGAAGTATATGTTACGGACTGAGCAGGGAAGTGGAATTGCTACCTGAGACTTTTTTTCCTGGTATATAACTACTGCAGAAACTATTGTTTGGTGTTTACAGAGCCCTAGGTACTGTACATTAATGTCACACAGGATTACATAGATGGATGGGACAGGGATGGGTAAATTGACATATGAATGTGGTGGATTGGGAACAAGCAAGTGTGATGGCAAGTGCAGAAACAAATAAGGTAGCCTTGCAATGACTGCCAAAATGCTTTGCTGCCATAGATTTGACTTGAAAAGAAGGGTGGTAGAAAGAGGCAGCGTAACGAATAGGAAAGGAGATATTTCCCTGGTGCAGGAAGCAGTATGTGAAAAAGGCATAGAGAAGGGAATGGGGGAAAGAGACAAAGGGCCTGATTGTAAAGGAGTTTATGAAGAATTGCAGCAATGGTATTTATTGTTAAAGGGAGACTGAGAGTTGGCTTGAAGAGTTTTTAAAGTAAAAACTTGAAGTTAATGTGAAGGTTGCAAAGAGCCTATGAAAGAACCAAAGCCAGAGATGACATGGTCAGAATGGGGAGGGAGAGGGAGGGGGGAGAGAGGCTATGCACACTCCATCCATAATGAGGAACCAATAGAAATCTTTATCATATTAGCACAAGGCTCAGTGGTATCTCTGCTATCTCCAGTGACTGAGATCTGGTTGGAGATGGTTATCAGAGAAAAATGTCAGAGGAAATCTATATACTGGATAAGTAGAAGGGGAAAGTGATGGGAGGCATAGAAGATCTGTTCTTCCTCTCCCGCCCCCCCCCCTCTGCCCATCATGAATTATGTGGGTCACCACCTGGATCAGGGATGCTACAAACTCTGTGGCAAATAGGTTTGGCAGGAAAACATAGTGTGTTCGACAGTCACAATCACTCTTGAGCCAAGCCTCAGATCCATTTGGCTCACTGCCATGTAAGTCAAATAGTTAGAGGAAAACACTTACAGCTGTATGCTAACTGTGGAAGGGGAGTTTCATTTCCTTATCTTGTGGGTGGTTTTGCATCTGCTCAGTAAGTGAAATCAATTCTTCCCAAGGTTATGACAAGTGCATGTCAGGGTATTAAATGAAATGGGAGGGGAACTACACCCTCCATAAGGCTGTGCAAAGACTTAATCCATGAAGTAGCTTTAATAACATAAACTTAATTGAACACCAAAAGGTAAGACTTCAACCCCCTCCCGAGTTTATTGGTAATTGCTGGCAAACTGACTGATATACTCACTATTTATTTATACAGTAGGCAGCACAGCAACATATAGTGACACTGGTATGTGAGGGAGGGGGGCACTAGAGCTCTCATCAGGCTTCCTGAGTGCCTGCTGCACTGTACTGTACTGCTGGAATATACAAAAAGTAACACAACACATAGGCTCAGTTGAACAGCTGCTAAAAACTCAGCTTCCTATTTGCAGCCAGTGAATGGGATATGAGCTGGACTGATGGGTGTTCAAGTATTCCTAATACTAATGAAATTATATGAATAGAATTAGGACTTTTTAGATTGACAGGGTGGGAATAGTTTTCTGACAACGTGTTACAGTTTTATGGTCACTGTCACACAAGTCAGTTTCCTGGCTCTCAAGGAACAGTGGTTGGGCCAGAAAGAAGTACACATCTCTACAATTTAAAAGAATTCCAGTCTAAGGGGGGAAAGATACTGTATCCCCCGCATCAGAGAATTAAATGTGGTTGCCTTTTTCACTGTGTACCTTTGATACCTTGGATAACAAAGCCAGACATACTGCAATTATTCCAATAGGAACAAACAACTTTTCATCTATTGTCTCAGCAAGAGTCAGATAGAGGTTGAATGCACTTTTGCAAGGATGCAAGGAAGGTAGAGATGTCATTTTGGCTGTGTATCAGTGGGCATTAAAAATGCTGAAGGGGAAGGTAAGTACCAGAGGGGAATCTGACATTCATGCTGTGAGGAGGGAATGCTTTCACAGCACCCTTGATATCACTTTGTCATCATAGAATCAGAAGGAGGGGAAGAACATGTGTTGAAAATGTCTGTCGACTGGGCTATCAGTTTACAAGTACAATAGGTGCCCTGTTTTGCTTTATTTTTTTTAAACAAAACAATAGGTGAGCAAGTGAATTCCAATTACTGGCCACTGAACTTACATAAATAAATAGTAACCTATGCCAGTGTTTATTAGCATTTGGATCCACAGAAATAACAATGCAATAACAAGCAAGATCTGCTAACCAATAAAGTTCCCATTGTAACACTTTAGTTCATATTTTTGTCAATATAAAGTCATGGGGATGCCAAACTTCAGAGTCAATATCCATTGATGGTAGAATTATCCAAAGGACATTCTACTATAGGCCCTTTAAACTCTCTTGTCCTGCAAAATGAAGGCTATTTAGCAGCACTGTTCCTTCATGTTACAACAAACAAAAAATGAGGGATGTTATTCTCAGGACTGTTTGTTTGCTGCAGTTCCATAAGATGGCAAGAAAAGTGCAGATTGTAGCATTTAGTTTCTTAGGAATCTCATTTTTCTTATTAAAATGAAAAGCAAGTTCTAGCCTTTATAGCTACTGAAATCCTGTATACATTACATTACACTGATAATATAGAGGGGTGTCAGGACTGTGCCTGTTGTTCCTGTTCCCAACATTCACATGTTCAGTCAAAGCTAGCATAGTGCCATCATATTTATAACTTTGCATGTATAAACTCCTCATGTGATTGGAAAACCTGTTTTGCCAAGGTTCCCAGTTGCACAGCGAGAGTCCCATGTGCATACAGTTGTATGTGCGACGACTATGCAAACATTCAATTAAATGTGTGGAGGTCTGAAACTTGGAAATGAAGCCAGCATGGTTTATCCTGTTCTCTTTCTACCACATGCTCATCATAACATGTATATAAAGCTTAATATGTGCTTCAAAGTACATGGGCAATGCCATTTAAAGCATTAGTGCTGTTAAAGTGAATGCCCATGGTGGCATTCAAAATATCGACCCTTTAAAGATACTTTGTTATCAATTGTTGGTAGACCTGGTCTCCAGAATCCTACCTTCCATTAAAAATGTTGTCACTTTAAACTTGAAAGAGACCTTATTTTTAATGGGCAGTAGACCTGGTCTCCAGAGGCCCGGTCTCCCACCATTAGAAAAACGAATCAACAGGAGACCTGACATTTGGACTGAAGACACCAGGTCTACAGCACATTATTTATAGCACTGCCAGATGTTTGGCAATGCATGTACCCTTTACATTTTAAAAGACCATTATTTTCTATGGGGTTACACCAGTCTGGGTTTTCTTCCTATAGAAAATAATGGGCCTTTAAAATTTCAAGGGCACATGTGCTGCCCATGAACTGTTTGCTGGGGTGCTTTCTCTCTCTTCCTTCCTCACTCTCCATTCTTGCTGCCTTGGGGCGTGACACCAAATTTTTTCTTTTTAATTTCAGGACCCTTTAAAATGAGGGTATAATTTTCAGGTGCCAAAATTCCTGATCCCAAAAACACTGCTTGAAAAAAATTACAAAAACAGTATTAAGCCTCCCAAAATTCCAGCATAGTGAAAATCATGCCCTTTAAGAGTACACACCTCCTAAACTTGGTGTGCAGCCCCTAAACTGGTGGTTTATTACCCCATCTTTCTTTCTTGCAATTTATGGCAGTATAGATTGCTTTCCCAGGTCTTCCATCCAAGCACTGACAGACCCAGATCTGCTTCACTTTGGTATGGTTGTTGCATCAGGTAACTTCGTGTCCTGTGTGGGGTCATAATAAAATAAAAGCAAGAACTGAAATAGAAAGAGCACCCAATCTAGACAAAAGTTTCTGCCCCAGGTGCTTTTCACAGGGAGCAGAAAGCAGGGGTTTAACTGGCTCAGAGCCATTTAACACCCTGCTTTCTTCTCCCCGCCACTCAGCTGTATCGGGAAGAGCAGAAGGCAGGGTGTTAAATTGTTCTGAGCCAGTTAAACCCCTGCTTTCTGCTCTTCATGAACTCTCATGAACCACCACAAACTGCCTGGACTAGATGGCTCTTCAGTTCGCAAACTTCGGCTCCTGAACCATGAACCAGCAAAAGTTTGTCATGAATGTCAGTTCGTGAGCTGATTCGTGCCCATCCTTATCTCTGTCATCTCAACAGGATCTGGCAATAGGTGATGGAAAGAACCTCTAGCTGAGACCTTGGAAGGCCACAGACAGTTAAAATAGACAATATTGATCTTGGTAAACCAAGGGTTTACCTCAGTATAAAGGAGTTTCATTTGGAAACAGACCCTTTGCTCAAGGGGTTGTGGTTTTATGTACCAGGAAATGGATTTCCCTTAAGTCAGGAAGCAGAAGCAACCTTTCTTCCAAAACTGACATAAAATTATGCCTTTGCTGAATATCACACCTTTTTCAGGAAATGCTGTTGCATGGAGATGTGTCTTTTGGCTGTTTGTCAAATTTAAATTTTGTGGCAAACACAAATCTTCCCAGGACTGCAAAGACTTTAATTTGTTCACTGAAGCTGAGTCCAGATTACTCATTCTATAGTAAAGTGAATGCTTAAAAGGGATTTGAAAGCTCTATAGAGGTTATATTTAGATGAACCTAAATTCTATTTAGAAAAAAATAATGGAAGCCAAATCCACATTATTGGTACTAGTTCAGGGTTCTTTCTGGTGTGGAATGAAAGTCAGTTCTATTAAAGAAACTTCAGTGTTCATACCAATTTCTTCTTCTCAATGTTAGGATGTTAAATGAATATTTATTGCCCAACTACAAGGCCTCAGGAACCTGAAAATGTTTTCACCTCCACTGGGATAAGTTATAGGCTTTACTGGAATGCCAATTTCCACCTGTTTGGGTAAGCACTGAACAGCATGCTTTGACTTAAAGTGAGCAGCTGAAAAAGCAAATGTCCCCCCCCCCCCGAGCTGTAGAAAATGGGAGCTTCTAATGAATGAACTGTTATCCATTCAATCATTATTGTTTGACTAATCCTTGATCATTGTCTTGATAATCATGTCATCCTTTTTAATACAATAGAGATAATTTTAAGAAAGTGTATTTGTGCATTTTTTTCTAAAACAAGGATATGAGATCACCAGATCATCCAAGTTTCCAGCCCAGCAAACCTTATTTCTTCAAACCCCTGATTATTTGGGCTATAATGGGTGAGACACATCTAGGTACAGAGGATATTATTCTTTCTCTTTTCCAAATGCTCTTCAGTCCCAGTGTACCAAAGAAATGAGCTAGTAGGCGAACCAGCTAGTAAGCGAAGTTATACCATGCCTCATGTAAAAAGTATGCTGAGATAAAGCTGGTGAAGCAGACTCCCATGCGCACAAGTTTCTGCTGCAATTAATCTTTTAGTCTTCAGGATGCCACAAGTCTCCTTTTTGCTTCTGCTGCAACAGACAACACAGCTACTACACTGGGGCCCCGGTCACACGGGCCGGATATCGCGGGGGGAGGCGTGGCTAATTACCCCCGAGGAAACTATCGCGCAGCCGCCCGAGCACATGTCCCGGTCGAGGTCCCGTGGTTAGGGGGGAGATTCCGACCAGACGGGTATCCTGCAGCGCAGCACATAAGCTGCACTGCGCGATCACACTAGCAATCACTCTTTGTGCGCATGCGCTGTTGGGCGCTGTTGCACAACCTGTGGAGATGGGTGCCGGATGCCATGGAACTCCACCGGAAACGTGATGAGACACCCGCCCTTGGCCCGCGGTTTCCAGAAACTAGTACCTCGTAACTTTTTAATCTGCACCTTCGGCGGGGAGCTACGGGTTCGCCACAGGAGCACTGCGCTTCCCAGATGTTGGGGTGTGATCACGCCCGAAAAATCCGCGGGACTCCCGTGCCTCTCCCACAGCAACTTTGCCGTGTGACTGGGGCCTGGATAGAGTAGTTTAAACCCTGAAAGGTCTCCTTTGCTAGAGTTGCACAGATATAAGGTGACTTGGCCATGTCAATCTTGGGGTGCCACATTACCAGAATTGTAACCTTATCTGAATAATTGCTGATGTTTTTAACAACATAGCTAGCAGTACAAGTTTCCACCTGCCTGGTATCGCACAAATTTGTTTAATCTCCAAAAGATTTACTATTTTGAACAAGTCATCATTTGCATAGTTGTTACATAATAACATTGAAAGTATGCTACCTACAGCTGTGTCTACTTGAGTGTCTACGATTCTTTGAGTGGATACAAGTTACTAGTGATTATTTATTTCTTCTGCCATGGTGTAGTACAATTTCTTATGTGTGAACTACTTCAAGCAGACAACCAAGTGTTGCCTCATACACTGGCCCTTGAACACTGCAGGCTTTGAGATATAGGGTGATTTCCCACAAGCACTGCTCCGTGCTCACTTCTCCCTTTTGCCCCGATGGTACGTGTCAATTTCACACAAGCTGCTGCATGGCTGCATTTTGCCCCGCAGCTTCGTGCGATTTCCCCCGCGTCTACTCAACCCTAAAAAAACAGGATTGAGTAGACGCGGGGGAAATCGTGCAAAACTGCGGGGGGAAATGCGGCCACGCAGCAGCTTGTGTGAAATTGACACATACCATCGGGGCAAAGAGAAGAGTGGGAGTGGAGCAGCGCTTGTGGGAAATCACCCATAAACTCTCATATCTCTATGCTTTCATCCAACATGCTTCTTCTTCTGTTGTTGTTATCTGTATTGATGCTATGTCTTTTTCCAGCTTGTCAAAATTACTGAGGAGAGTTACTGAGTTACTGAGGGAGGTGCTGTATCAATGTTACTTCGCCAAACAAATTCTTCATGGGCACACTATACTGTTCCACCATAACTGTTTTGACCTGTCATATCTTCTTTATCTTCCAGTATTATCCTCACCCATTCCACTGGCTCCTCTAAAAGTACTCATACTAAATCCAGTTGTTCTATGAATGAGCCTATCCACAAGAAAGCTATTCTATCAAAGAAAGCTACACAAGCAATTTTCTACTTAAGACCATCTAATCATGAATTAAAAACCATGATATAAAAATATATTTAGAGTCCCATGGCACCTTTAAGACCAACAAAGGTTTATTCAAGGAATTTTCATACTCTCCTCCCCCTCCAAAAATTGCTGCTATGTCAGCAGACATCCTAATATCCCTTGCATATATTCAGCGTCCTAATATAGTATTCTGAAAAATACATGAAAATACAGAGAATTTATAGTCCTTCTTGTTGAGAATACATATGTGATATATGGGATAGATTCCCAGTCACTTCCCACAATTAGAAAAGACACCTTTAGACATTTATCTGCTAGTTTGACATATTTATTGCTTTACAGCTGTTGACCCTATAACCTTAACTTGTTATTTAGTGTCACTTTGCATATCATCATCATCATCATGCATGTTATTTTGCTGTTCATTCTCTGGCTATAAGTTTGAACCTTGTCTGCCATTCTAATGTTTTTGATAAAGTGTGCATGCACATAAAAGCTCATACCTTGAATAAACCTTTGTTGGTCTTAAAGGTGCCATCACTCTAAATTTGTTGTACTGCTTCAGACCAACACAGCTGACCAACTGGATCTTGCTTTCTTTGTGTTTGAGATATGCATGTGTTCTAGGAAACAGGCATGAATAGGTATTGATAGAGACTGTACAAACACCAACCATTTAGAGTTACCTTCGTCGCAAGTGTGTCACTAGATGCTCTTTACTGTACAATATTTTTTTAAAAAATTGAATTATTCAAAGATAAGACCCATGGAAAGGCATATGAACAAAAATTCTAATACTAGTTTGGATTTATACCCTGCCCTTCACTACCCAAAGTCTCAGAGCAGCTTACAAACTCCTTTCCCTTCCCTTCCCCACAACAGACACCTGCGAAGTAGGTGGGGCCGAGAGAGCTCTGACAGAAACTGCTCTTTTTCAAGAACAGCTGTGCCAGAACTATGGCTTGCCCAAGGTTATCCCTCAGTTGCAAGTGGAGGAGTGGGGAATCAAACCCAGTTTTCCCAGATTAGAGTCAGCGCACTTAACCACTACACCAAACTGGCTCATTTTCATAAAAATAAAAAATAAAGGGAAGAGCTGTTGAGCCTCAAAGAGATCCTGAACAAATGTTTATTAAGCATTTTGATGCCTTCTTCAAAAATTACAACTACAATTTATGTTAAGTCCAGAGGTTGAAAGAAACGTTTGGTCACCACAGAACTTGCAAGTATAAAGATTTAACCAAAATGCTTTGGTACACTCCATAATTTCTTTTTCTTGAGCACTTGTTTCAGCTTTACCTCCTCTCTTCCTTCTTGCTGTCTCCTCTTCCTTCTCTTTTGCTGTAATACTAACTTTGCATTATGCAAAAGACACATTCTGTGTCTTACGTCTGTTAACTGGCCACTTTGTTCTTATGCAACTTGTTCATCACTGTGATGTGTCACTCTGCAAGTTTTATCACCTTGAAACTTCAGAGAATTCTTTCCGAAGTCTCTTCTAGGGAAAACCATTAAGATACACCAAAACATAGCTCCTTTTATATCCTAGAGACCCGACTTATTGTAAAGAACCCCAGCAGAGACCCTACTGCTTGCTCCTACATCTTGTAATCAAACCCTCATGGTGCCATCAACCAGCAGTCAATTGTTGGAATCCAACCTTTATATTAAAAAAAATGAAAGCAAGCTAGAGACTATAAAATGAAATTTGACTGATTTTCTTTGGAAAAAATCCTATGTCATAAAAATGTCCTTTCTCTAATCAAAATATCACCCGAATGAAGTCATCATGTTTAGCCTGATTACATTTTTTCTCCATATATGTGCAGCTGCATTTGCCTCTCCGTAAATGTCATTTGATTATGAGAAAATAAACAGGAAGGGACTCAAAGGGAGTCAGTATAGGGCCTGCTTGTTTACCTGCTGCAGCTTTCTTAGCTGAAGAACAAATGTCATGCAAATGGTGCACTAGCAATCAGCTGCCAATCACAGAGGCTTGGCATTCTTGATGATTTGCTAAATCATTTAAAGAGACATGCTTTACTAAATGAAAAAATATCAGCAGCAAGGGCCTGTGTTTAAACACAGGGCTGAGTTATTATCCCAGTAGGCTGGAATGAAATGAAGACATCTTCCAATTAAAGCTTGCAGATGAACCCAGACACCCCCTCCTTTTTTTTCATAAAGACAGGCAGATTATGATTGGGAGAGAACAGCGACAGAGGCTTTCATTACAAGCTGATTATGGTGATATAATTCCCAGAGCTGTGTGTCTGCGGGCCCAACTTCACATTTGAAGGTTTTTAATATAATTTCCTTAGGGTGAAATGCTGAAGATTTATTAAACTTTATGAAGGGCTTACAGATCCAATTTAAGAGGACATATCATAGGGCAAAACTGACAGATGATAAAATACATTCCAAGGGCTTCTTAAAAATATATTTTAAAAAAAAGCAAGAAAGGAAAGTTTAAGTTGGAAACTGTTTTTGAAAGAATTTCTTTTTTATTGGTTTATTGAGGTTTGGTGAATTTGGAGATTATGAAATTAATCATTTCCCCAAACTTAAAAAAAAAGATGTATGCCTATAGCTTGCTAAAGCTGTATGTGTGTTCAAGGCCTTGCATTATTTTATTGAATTTTTTTAAAGGCTGGGGGTTTTACTTTTCCGACAGCCATTGTTATACAGAAACTTTTGTTCTGGATTTAAATAATTTGATACTTGTTGTTTATTGATTTTCTTCTGGATACAATGTTATTAAAATGTTACAAGTCGTGGATATACATATATATCCTGATATGGATCCAGAAAATATGTTATATAGAATATTCACAACCTGGCTCCGTGTGAATGCTGACAGTACCGGATTAATTTACTGAGTCACTAATACAAATTGTACTGGATACTATGAATTGTGAGGGAAAGGGGTTCCTAGAAAGCAGGGGTCATTTCCTGCAGGAGTGCACAGGAGCGGAGCTCTGGCAGTAAAGAGCCCAGGGGCGGGCACATGCAACAAGCCCCACCCCCTGCTCCCAGCAGCCCTCAGTCAGTTCAAGAAGCAGCCAGGTAAGCTGCAGAGCCCCCCCGGTCCAAAACAGTCCAGTGGCACCTTTAAGACCAAGTTTTATTCAGGTACAAGCTCTCCCTCCTCTGCCAGGACAGATCTGCACATCCCCCCCCCCCAATAGACAGCAATCTAAAACAGTCCAGTGGAGCCTGAGCAGTGGGTGTTGCCTTCTGACGCACTTCTGGTGATGTCAGGGGGTGTGGCATATGCAAATAAGTTATGCTAAAGAGTTATGCTAATGAGCTCCTGCACCTCTTTTTCTACGAAATGACCCCTGCTAGAAAGCATGTATTTCCTTTCTCCCCCAGTTCTTCCTGTGTCCCCTGAGAAACATATTATAAATATTGGAAAACCCATAGGGACAGCATGGAATGAAGAATGGATGGCTGTAGTCTGAGAGGAGATCAGCAGAAATCACCCCCTCTTTTTTGTGTGAGCTCTTCCATAAAGAAAACAATAACTTATACAAGGGTGTGTGTGGGTGGGTGAGTGGGTGGTTGATTCCCTCCCCCAGTTTCCACCTTTATGCTGCATCCTCCCACACCACATACTACTTGGTTCCTCTGATGCCATGGACCAGATTCTGAGTGGCTCAGAAAACCACACATTTCTTTCATAGTAATGTAAAAATTGTTATTAGTAAATTCAGTGTAGAGACAAAGCCATACTCATAATATATTCAGTGTGCCTCCAATGCTGGACTTTTCTCTGTAAGATCTGTCCCCCCCCCCTCCCCAAAGGGGAATATAGTATGGGCACTTATAAAAATACAAAAAATATACAAAATGAAAACAAGTATTCTAAAGACAGCATTATATACATGTATGTGTGTTTGTGTATTGATGCAAAAAAAGTACACAACAGAAATACAGACCTGCTTCAATGGTGAAATTCTACATGAGATGAATATTGTGTAACTATAATCTACATTGTATATAATTTCAGAGGTTTAACATTTCTAATCAACATTTAATCATGTTAATACAGCCAGTGTGAAAAAAACCAGTAATAATGAGTATTTGATGTAGTATTCTGTCCCCAAGTGGGTATTGACTTTGATAGTCCCAAATCCTTTGTTGGACTGATCCGTGAAACTTCACAGAGACACTGTATCCTGGTTAAGGATTGTACTGAAACCCATGCTCGATATACTCAAGGGTCACATGTTTACACTCATTTTACCGTGTTCTCTGCAGCTACAAAACAGCTGCTGGGAACTACAAGTAAAATTAAAAAACGGAAAGCCCAAAATGGACTTGGAATGGCACCGTGGGAGGAAGAAGGGCTGCTGCATCCCCCATTCAGAAAAAAGGGGGCAAATAATGACACTATTACAGAAAATACAGGAAACAAAGACACTGCATAGGATAAAAGATGCATGTTATCACAATTAAATGTTTTATGGAACAAAATTACCTTCAGGAATTATTTGCTCACAAAAGCTTTTTAATACTCTGCTTCTGATTTATGGATAGCTTTTATGCTGCTTATGTCTAATGACTTCTGTTTTAATAGTTTGTATTTTAAATAATGTGTTTTTTCTTTGTAAGTCATCTGCAGAACGAGTCTGAAGAGGCAGCATAGAAATATTCTAAATAAATTAATAAATAAATAGTCTGCAAATACAAAAGGTGCTGAGAAATGCTGACTGTCAACATCTCCTGATGCTGATCAGAATATGGGTTCAGTCCTTGATGCCAAAACCCAAGAGAGTTCCCTCCCTAGGCTGTGTGCTGGGAAGTAGAGGGAGCATTTTGGAAACAGGGAGTTGACCCATCTCTGTGATGTTTACCATAGATGGACAAATTCCTAGAGAGTTGTACTTCTGGGTACAAACCAGAAATGATGTTGCAAAGTCACTCTTCACATCCACTTTTTGCTACCACTGGGTTGAAGAATCCCAGCGAAGCTTTCCCACTGCCTCCAGACAATGGTATAGCTTGATTGAGGAATAAATACCTCATAGTGCTTGCTGATCCAATAAACCTGAATTACTAGTCCCACACTATTCTTCCCACCCCCAAATTAGGGCCTAATTAGTCTCCTGCAGACCAGGCCTATTTAGAGTATTTCCATCAACACCTTCAATGTGAAGAAGGCAAAGGGGGTGGCGGCTTCTCCTGAACAATTTGGAACCCAAAGCAACTGACTGCCATGTGACACTGCCATATGAGAAGTGCAGGTAAGTAAACTCCCCATACCATGATACCAAAATCTGGGCTGAAATCTAAATGTCACAATCTTTGGTGGCACCCCTACTCTTACCCAAATTGTTCTTTGTTCTGCCACCCACTTCCACTGTGGGAAGTATTGGGATACTTGTTTAATATAGCAGAGTTTGTCCAGTCATAGAAGCATGATCCTGAGTGCAGTAAATACATATTGCAGAAAAAGTAAACACATTTATTCAAGTAGATCCAGTTCACATTCAGGTTACAGTTGAAAGGAGAGAGAGAAGACTAGTCTAAAGAGTACTTTCCCTATCACAAATGCCCAGCTTGTCCTTAGGCTGTGTGCTGGGAAGTAGAGGGAGCATCACGTGTGTGGGAGTATGAGGGCAATATATCTACTGGAGAGACCTGCAGAGACACATGTCTCCATGGAAGGCCAAATAAAGAGAGTGAGATGACAAAGGGAGAAAGAGGAAGGGTCAGAGGGCAACTCCCAGGTTAAGACAAAAAGAGGCATCCCATTCAAGGAGATAACACCTATACATACTTAGAGTGATGTAGCGTCCCCAATGTCCATGCATATTCACATATTGTTGCATGTTGAGAAGAGCAGGTAAGTAACGTGTTTACCTCCCCATATCAAGATACCTCTCCATACCAAGATTCTGGGGTGAAATTTGAATGTCACAATCTTTGGTGGCACCCCTACTCTTACCCAGTATTCTTCACGTTAATTATTCTATGTTGTGCCACCAACTTCCACTGTGGGAAGTTGGTTGGCTAGTTTTATTCTGATGTTGAATCCATTCATTTCTATTCACCTCCATCTTTCTGAATCCGTCCATCACCTGCACCTTCTTAGGATTTACTTGATCGCTTCCTATTCATCTATTGCCCCTGGAGCCAGAAATAATGAGACAGACAACTGTTTGGAATTCAAAACAAGGACCACTTTATTAACTATTTCTTTTGCATAATAAATCAACAGCAAGGGAACTAAGTGGGAGCAGAACAGGCCAGGCAGGTGTCACTCCAGCCAACCTCCTTGCCTAGATGTATGGGCAAGTCACTAGCCCCAGTCTAGGGCCAAGTCTCTGGCCCGCGACTGGCTGCCCAGCACACAGGTCACCCCCCAGGAGCGCCTACCCCTGAAGCCCTACAGCCTCAGGGAGGAGTTTACCCAAGAGGCTCCCTGAGGTGGTCACCATTCCCAGCCCTAAGTCCTACAGCCCTGGGGCCTTTCCTGATGACCCCCTGGTCCCAAACTGGAACTGGCTGAAAGTGCTTACTGGTTCTGCTTTCTTTCTCACCCTACTCTGCCAAAGTGACTGGCTAATTACTGGCCCGTACTCCAAGAAGGCCCGAACAGATTCCCATATGTTCGTTGTAAGGTAGGCGAAAAAACACTCATCCGCCTGCCAATCTGGATAAGTGTGAAAAAATTCCTACCCGGCCCCAAACAAGCGGCCAGCACAAGCCTACACAGAACACAGGGTGGGCGGGTGGGCCAAGCATGAGGCGCAACTGACAAGAGGGGGAACGGGGCCGAGCCTATAAAGGCCAGCCCCGCCCACTCAGCGCCGAGACACGCTGCATCTCAGTGCAGCTGTCAATCTCACCTTTCCTCCCGGGGGCAAAGCGGCCCGTGCGCTCAATCAGCTCAATTGGCTTACAATTAAGGTCGCCATGCCAGCATTTTTTTAACCTCTTCTTTTATAATGACTCTTATTCCACACTTCTGTTTACATAGTGCATTTAAATTTGCATACTTTTTTATTCCCTTTGTAGTTATAATTGGTATACTAAAACTATGCAGTCTGATTTCAGAAGAAATGTTAGTATGCAACACAAGGATTAGACAGAATTGATTTTCCTGGGATGTAAGTATATGAAGCAAGAACATGAGGGTGTTCAAGTGAGCATTCAGACTCTAGCAAATGATTGCAATTGTAATTTTGCTCCAGTTCACCCAACATGCTCATAAAGAAAAATGGAAAATCAGAAACAATACTGCTAATCTGACAGATATTTACCAGCCGCTCCAAATTTATGTAGCTTACTAGAAATATTTTGGCATGATGTTATTAATCTGTGGGACTCATGTATTCATTAAGATTTTAAAGTGTGAGATATGATTAGCAATAGTATAATCATCATCATTATCAGGAGACCACTGTAGCAAATGCCAAAGTACTTCTCCAGGCATATTATGTGTTCCATGTCTTAAACACGAGAGATTTATTTAGTGGGGGGTGGGATTTAAAAAGTAATGGCTCTCAGGATTTTATTTTGTATTAATAGTCCCATTTCTTTAAAAAAATACAGATGGTAAGAATCATAACATGATGCTTTATATTTAATGTTGAATGTTTGGAACTGCTTACGATTGAGACCATTGGTCTCTGTCTCAGTACTACCACTGGCAGCAGTGTTTGCTGTCTACTCTGAGTGGCAACAGTTTTTCCAAGATCTCCTTTAGCACTCCTACCTGAGATAGTTTTCTAAATGGAAGTGCGAGAGATAGAACACCTTCTGCATGCAAACCATGTGCTCTCCCACTGAGTTATGACCTGATTCAGAAACTGCAAGCAATAGGGAAGGCAAACAGGTCACTGGCTACCATATCATGTAGTAAATAAGAAGCCTCGCTGTATCATACCATGAATCCTTCTAGTCCAGCATCCTGTTTGCCATGGTGGCCCACCAGATGCTCCTGGGAATCCCACAGTCAAGGAAAGAAGAAAAACGGTCCTTCTATTGTTGCCCCTATGAAGTGGTGCAAACTTAGAATTGCCTTGCAAACAATGTTGTTTTCCAAGTTTGAAGGTGTGGGGAAATGGGTTGAGACCATTTTAACAAGAATGTTCAGTTGTGCTTTATTTATGTGGTTAGTTGTTTATATAGGGTTGGATCAGGACAAATTTTTCTGCTAGTGCATGGCGTGAGGTTAGAATTGTCTTCCTGCAGGTGGTGTCAGGAAATTTCCTAAACTTCGGAGATCGATTCCCCTAGAGAAAATGGCAGCTTTGGAGCTTCCGGTTTTGGTGCTCTAATGGCAGACATGCCGGACGGGATCTCCCGAGGGCGCGATCTGTGAACTGGTGGCTGGAGAGGGGGTGTGATCATACGCACTCCCCTGGAACCCTTGCAAAGGGTTTCTAGCCATGGGGTGCCAGAGATGGCCTCTCCCATGGCACACTGCCAGTGGATTGAGGCGTTCTGATGCCCCGATGGTCTCGCCGCTGTGTTCCAGTACTGGACTCAGAGATGCACACCGGGACAAGTGTGTGGAGGCCAAGCATTTTAAATGACAAATGGCATGATCTATTTGATCTACAATAAAAGTGAGTTTGGTTGAAGCAGACGCCAGAGAACCGGTTGAAAGTTCCTTTTAAAGCGAGGGGGGGAACCCCCCCCCATTGAAATAAAAATGGACTTAAAATAGAAGGGGGGCAGAACTAAAAGTGAAAGAGATGATATTAAAGAATTTACAAGAGGCTTTTAGGCATTTTGCAGACTTGAGAGGCTTTTGGCAACTTTACTTTGAATGTAAACATCCTCAAAGATGTTGCTGAAAAAGATGGAGAAAGATAAGCATCTGAAACTTAAGCCTTCTTCAGGAAGTGCCAGCCCAACGAGTGCGATCACGCAACCAGATGTAACCATAGACTTTTCTAAGATGCTAACAGATGCTTTGCAAGCCCTGCTGGAGCAAATGAAGATGCTCAATTATAACTTCGCTGCACAGCAACAGCAACTAAGTGAGAGCATTAAAAAAACATAGCAAACAGCTGAGAACAAAGAAATGGATGCCAACACTAAAAAGCTTAAAAAACAAATACAGGAGATGGAAAAGAAGAGAAACTCAGATGAGGCTCAGCTTCTACAGCTGCAAATGGAAAAAGCAAGCTTTATTCTGAGATATCAAGGAGTTCCTGAGACCAAAGAGGAGAATCTAAGGCAGATCATGATTGATGCCCTCGGTCTGGTTGCAGATTTAAAAGTGGATGTTCTTCAAAGTGAAATGGATGTGATCTATAATTATATTATAAAGAACAATTATATTATAAAGAAAAATAATCTGCCCGGTGAGGTGGTGGTTAGATTCTCCAGAAGACAAGTGAGAGACCAGATCTTAAAGGCAACAAATGGAACTACCCTTAAAATTGACGGCAAGGAGATAAGAGTTTTGAAAGACATTCCCTTTGAAATAAGAAAGAAAAGGGAAAAAATACAGAGACTTGGATTTGTTTTTACAAAAGAATAACATCCCCTACAAATGAATCATACCTGAATTCATGCTGTTTAAATTTAAAGACAAAAGGGGGAAAATTGACTCTGTTATGAAAGCGAGCGCGTTCTTGCAGCAGCAACTTGGACCATCAGAGGAAGAAGATGAGAAGATGTAAGCCTGCACACCTGCCATGGTGTTTTTATGAACTGAGTTACTGTACCTGATGAAGTGTGCCAATGACAGACTGTGCCAGAAACTGACATGCTGTGAGCTCCCAATAGGATACATACCAGAGACACTGTTTCCTCTTATGGTTGCTATTCCTGAGGTGTTCCCATGTCCAGCAAACGCAATGTTGTTCTAAGCACACGGCCACAGCAAGCAGCAGACTCCATTTTGTTCCAAGCACATGGTCACACAAAAGCAGCAGACTCCATTTCAAACCAGCTACATGGTCACATACCTGAAAGCCCCCTCCCCCTCACACCAACGGACAGCACGTCCTCACAAAGACTCTCTATTCAACCTGGCCTCCTGGCGATGAGTCATACATCTACATGCGAATACCCCTAGCCCAGGTGTCCTAATTGAGTTAGTCACTAGATCTCAAACTGCCCTCCAGTTTCCAGGCCCTCCCAGAGAATTACAATAGCCAATCCCAGACCTCTTGGCTATGACAGAACGCCTCGTCACAGGGGAGGTCTCCTGGCCCCAGCTCCTCCCCCTGACCCTCTTTGATATAATCAGGAACGCACCTCCAGTTCGTTCTCTTGAGCATTCTACCTGAAACCCCCCAGCGCTCTCAAACTACGCCCTCTATTTAACCTGCTTTACCCTTCAATTCAGCTTTCCATTCCAAATCCTTCCCATCCCTCTCTTTGTTCTAGCAGTGCACAGCTAGAACTTCTTAGCACGTGGTCTTAGCTAGTCTGAGTCCATTTGCTATTCCTTTCCATTTTCTCCCCATCCTTACCCCTTCGCTTGAAGTTTGGAGCCACGCAGAAGCAGCCAGGTAATTATACCCCAAAGCATCAACCAACGTTACCTGCAAATTGCAACTGTGCTGAATTTCTGTATTTCCTAGTTCTTGTGTGTTGTGGTTGTTGTGTGCTTACTGTGTGAAGTGTGCTAGTAAACAATTATTCTTATTAAGAAGTCTGCCTCAGTCTCTTATTGGGGACCTCAGAATCAGTGCCATCCTCCGTAAACAAAGACGGTTGTTCCCGAAGTTAAAAACTGTATCAATTGTTTCCTTTTTGGAGCAATTCGGCTAACAAAGAGTCACAAGGGAAGTGATGAAGGATCACCTACTGGAACTCGGGGTGGCAGCCCCAAAGCAAGAATATCGTTTGAGGGAAAGAAAAGATAAAAAATGAGATGCTAATTTTTTCTGAAGTCTGTTTTTGTTCTTTGTTGATAACATATAAGAGTTCTTTTATATTGTTTTTGAAGAAGTCAGAAGTTCTGGATGTGAAACATATAAGCGAATTTAATGATCACATTTAATGTAACCAATATTTTTATTATTATAAGCTTTGTATTGTAACCATTGTATGACCACCACCTCTTGGGGTTTTAGTGGTTTTTCTTTACTTTCTCCTGTAGTTTATAGTTCCTCATCCCTATTTTTCTTGTAGTGTTTTAGAAAAAAAATTTGAAAGAGAAAATGGCAGCTTTGGAGAGCAATATCTATGTAGGGATGTCTGGTCACCCGCTGACCACTAGTGGGGGATGGGTGGGTAAGGGCGGCCGGATTCAGGCTCGGAAACTCCTTGAGATTTGGGGGTGGAGCCTGGGGGAGGACAAGGCCCTCAGTGAGGTACAAAGCCAACATCTGGAGTCCATCCTCCAGAGTATCCATTTTCTCCAGGAGAACTGATCTCTGTAGTCTGGAGAATAACTGTAATTCCAGGAGATCCCCAGGTCCCACCTGGAGGCTGGCCTACCTAACTTTGGGGCATACCATGGAGTCTACAAAAAAAAATCCCCAGGGAGCTCCCTCCCTTCCCCAAACTCCACTCTCCCAAGCTCCTCCCCCAAATATCCAGGAGTTTTCTAACCTGGAGTTGGCAAGCCTAGGTGGGGTAATTCCCACCCCCATTTTCTCCTTCATGCTGTTTCTGAGGTTCTTATGTCCCCCATGAGCAGCATCTTGGGAAGATCACTGGAAGAGGGGGAGGCAGAAAGTTTCTGTTCCATTGACAGGAGTGCTTTGTGTTAACAGAAAAGCTGGTCTGGATCCAATCCATAGTGCTTTTACACTAGCATCTGAAACTGGAACTGCATCTACAGGAGTGGAACCTGCATCCACAGGATGGAAACTGCATCCACAGGAGTAGAACCTTCTGTCATGCAGGAAGGCAACTTCTTGAAGCTCTCTCGTGTTTCTTAACTCCAAAACTATGAGTGCAACTCCTATACTGATTGAGGCCCTAGTAATATGAACACGATTTGATCCTTATAAATTTGATCCTTATAATTTGCAATGAGCTACTTTATCTGTTATCACCCAAAGTATGCTTTTCAGCTTGCTCAGATCAAGATTTTGATATGTTTCTGATTCTTGCTTGACTTGTCCATTCTTGAACCCAGTTTCTTGAAAATTGACTTTGGTTGTGATTATCTCATCAGAACTTCACCTACAATTTTGGCTTGATGTTCAGCTTGGCTTGTTTTCCTGGTCCCTGACCTCTTGTATGCAGTATGCACTAGCAGAACCTGTTTTACTAGACCTGTTTCTGTCAGCATTCATTGCCAGCCTCTGATCCCTCAAAAACCATTCACACCAGGTGCCTGAAAAGGCAGCCAGACAAAACAAATAGGAGCCTGATGCTGCAGGGAATAATTTGACTGCCAGCAAGAAGCAGGCAGAGAGAGCTGAGTGACAGGGTTGCCCAGTTCATATGCAATAGCTACTTCTATGTCTTTCTCTTTGAGAAATGCAGCATTACCTCTTGCCCCAATATAGCTGATCCTGCTGCATGAGTGGACATTGTAGTCCCTCACCCCAACTGGAGCCCCCCCCCCCGAAACAGGCAGTAGAATGTTGGGAAGCCTACTAGTGTGGCTCTTTTGAGGATCCGGGAATGTGCAGCCAGGGGGAAATTTTGGGTAACTACTATGGTTGCCAACTCCAGCTTGGACGATTCCTGGAGATTTAGCGGTGGTGCCTGTGGAAGGGAGGGATTTCACCTACAATCAAGGGTATAGCATAGAATTTTCCCTCTGAAGCTGCCATTTTTCTCCAGAGGAATTGATCTCTGCAGTCTGGAGATCAGTTGTTAATTCTGTGAGAAGTCCAGATTCCACCTAGATGTTGGCAACCCTAGCAAACACCTGCAGGAAGGATAAGTGCCTTCAATCTATACATCTAATCCTAGGATTTTATACAGAAAATAATTTCACTGACAATTTCTATACTGGATTATCATCTGAGTTTCAACTGCACCAGTGACCATGGAACCCAATCAGAGAAACTTTGCATAGAACATATACAGGAGCAAGAGGCTTGTAAAAGATGCCTGATGATGATTGCCTGGTGTCTGAGAGACTGGCTGTCAAATGAGAAGTCATTTACTTTTAACATTAGGAAGACAAGACTGGCAGTGAAGTTGAGATCACAAGAACTGTTCACAGGCTCTTAGTCGGAGCAGCTTAGTTTCATCTTTCACAGTCTTTGCAAAGAAAGAAAAATGATCAATCTAAACCCCAATGGTCTGATCTATAGATATAGATGTATTGGGAGACTTGGGGTGGGTAGCACTGAAAAGGATTTCTGTTCCTAAGGTCATAAATTTTAAAGCTACAGAGCTAAGTTCAAGCCATGAATAGCTTTAGTTTAAGGCTAAAGCTGTGATATGATAATTCTGAGATATCTGTAAAACTAAATTATTAAGGACTTACTTTTTGCTCTGGGCAAAGATAGCAGAGCTGACTAAAACAATATGTGCATATCATACCAAAGCAAGGCATGTTTCTCAATCTAAAGGCTGAGAAGAGGAAGAATCATTCCTCATTCTAGACATCCCACTCTTCAAGATCTCCTGTCCACACTTGCATTTTCCCCCACCCATCCCAGCATATGCCCAGTACAAAATGTTCTCCATAGAAACATTCAAAATTAAATCTCAGTGTATAAAAAGGGGAAAGTTAACCATGAACTGGAATCAATTGGAATAAAAGTGTGGCTTGATTGTGTGTCCTATTGTGTTGTGAGAATAGCACAGACATTTCAGTGCTTCAATAAGAACAACTATTTAACTGATTGAAACATTTATCTGACGGCTCCAGGGCAACACTTAGAAAGTGCTTTAAAAAGTGTCTTGTAGTGATGCCTTTGACCCTGGCTCACTGCAGAGCCCTTGAGATGAAAACGCAACTGATGACAGATTAAAAAGTTTGTCTCTTGCTGAATCACAGTGCTGCAAAACTGCTGTCAAGTTTACATAAAGCATGCTAATGGAAGACATACATCCATTATGATCTGGATGCCATGAATTGTGCTGCAAATGCATTAATCAGTTGAATTTACCTGCTTTGACAACTGCAGTCAAGGTGAGTTGATCCCCAGATTTCTTCAGTTAGGCAGCAAACAGATTGAAATAAATCATCATCGTCGTCATCATTGTCATCATCGTATGGCATTGTGTGTAGTATAGACAGGAGATCCGAAGATTGTCTGACGGCCTTAAGTTCTAACTCATTAGTATCATGCACCACTAGGTGGAGAGCTGAGCTTATGTTTTGGGCTGAGAGAGTTCTGAAAGAGCTGTGACTGACCCAAGATCACCCAGCTGGCTTCATGTGGAGGAGTGTGGAATCGAACCTGGTTCTCCAGATTAGAGTCCGTCACTCTTAACCGCTACTATAGGGTTTTTGGGCAAAAACGATATAGTAAATTTGGCTTCTTCTGTAGAGTTTTCCCCACAAATACCGAGTATCACCCTGATGTCCCCGATGTGATGTCATCACTTCTGGGTCACATGGGCAGTGACATACACATGTCGCTGCACATTGGATGGATCTCCCTCTTTGGGGGGTAAGTCCCCCCCACTGGCCATCTGATCAGCGACAGGGAGGTTTGGCCTGGCAGCATGGGTCCCCCGCCTCCACTGGGGGGGGGTCTGGCAACCCTAGTTTGTTAGGCATTCCCAGCTGGCAAAAACAGGGACAGTGATGGGGGCAAGAAAATAAGGACACTCCCTGATAAATAGTACCTGAAGCAGAAATATATGGTATCAGCCAAATACTTAACAGTGAGGGTTTTTTGCAAGTTTCCATACTCTCTACCCATTCAGCAGACAAGCCACTGTTTAATATGGCAAAGCAGCTCACCATCCCTGTGTGTTTAACTATCATTTTATGGATTAGCCTCCTATAAAGTATTGTATCAAAAAAGCTTTTTTAAAATCCAGGTAAAATTTGTCCCCAGCTTTTATTCTCTCAAACCCTCTAGATACTTACTCAAACAGTTCTTTCAGTTAAGTTAAGCATGACCATGGTGTCTAAATTCATGTGGATTTACATTTAATTATGTCAAATACTTCACTTTATGTCCTCTGACACTCCTTTTCAGTTTTGTAAAAGCCCCCATTTTTAAAAAATCACTATATTAAAAGGGGGAATATCACAAAGAGAAGTTTAGAAAAAGTCAAAAATAAACCAAAACCCGTAAACTGCTGAGGTGTGCCTTTCCCAGGGGTACATTTTATTAATGTATCATCAGTCCAAAACCGATGTCTTTACAAGAGCTGGAAGGTTTTGAGCCAAAATCTGCTAGGGTAAGTAAGAACTTCCAGGGATGTCCTGGAAAAATATATTCATCTGCAGAGCATTTCTTTCTAACTTTAACAATTAAAATATATTTATTTTAAGGGGAAAATAGGAAATATAAATGAGATTCAAAAAGGTAGTTAGCAGAAAATTGATAGAAATAACAAGAAGTATAAAAAAAGAACTTGCAAACATTTCTACACTGGTACCAGGTTATCTCCTAATAGGGTCAAACCTCACTTACGAATTGTTCTCAGATCATACCCTAAGTTGGGAGGAATTTATTTATTTATTTATGAGGGTGCTTGAACACCCACCGATTCAGCTTGTACCCTAATGCCAATTACAAACAGATCTGATTTTTTTAAACAGTTGGTTTAATATTGCCATCAGTCTGTTCATGGGTGCTCAGAAGGTTGTTTCATTGTATTCTTTCCTAACCATGCAGTACAACACTCTTAGATTGTCACACAGCCCAAGTGAGTTCTACTGCTCCCCCACCCTTGCTGTGTAACTGCTCTGCTCAGCAAGCAATAGACAGTTAGATCACTCACAAATCATATAAATCAGTCATCAACAAATGCCGTGTTTCAATAAAATCCTACCTTTTGGTGTTTGTCTAAGTAGTCCTTAGTGACGTTAATGGTTGCTGATCAGTGTGAATCAGCAGCATCCTTGCACATACACAGTTTTGGGAAAACCCAGTGCAAACTGGTTCTGCAGGCACTTCTGGCTACTCAGCACAAACCAGACACACTGGCTGGCTGACATCTAATCACGACCTTGGAACGTGGTAAATTTGACAGTCAAATCTGTTAGTAGCAAAATTCACAGCATCTGTATTATTCACCTCATTTATACCGTACCTTTCTCCCCAATGGGGGACCCAGATAGTTGCCAGCTCTGGGCTGGGAAATACCTGGATATTTGGGGGGTGGAGCCTGGGGAAGGTGGAGTTGGGGGAAGGGAGGGACCTCAGCAAGGTATCATTCCATGCAGTCTGCCTTCCAGTGCAGCCATTTTCTCCAAGGGAACTGATCTTGATCACCTGGAAATCAATTGCAATAGCAGGAGATCTCCAGGTGCCACTTGGAAGTTGGCAGCTGGAGACCCAGAGCAGCTTATATCATTCTCAAAGTTCTCAATTTTATCCACAGGTAGGTTAGGCTGAGAGTACATGCCTGGCCCATGGTCACCCAGCCAGCCAGCTTCCATGGCAGAGCGGGGGTCTGATCCTGGGCCTCCCAGATCCTAGTCCAGCACTCTAACCATTACATGCTGGCTGTTTTCCTAATGATCTCCAAGTGCATCATTTGTAACCAACAACTAACTCCCAACTCTGCCCCTTCTCACCCTAACTCACAAGAGATGTATTGGTCTCAGGTGAATCCAAACCTTGTGTTTCCATTGGTCAGTAAGAATGGTCTGTATCCAACTGTCTGTGCACAGAATATGGTTTTCCTGCATTCCTCTGTCTTCCTAGAGGTTGCTTTGACTCCTGGGGAGATCATTACCATGGTTACTGGACTCACAGAAGACTAGATTGGAGGGCTGGAATGAGGAGGGACCATGGACAAAAATGACAACCCCTCCCTCTTTTGCAAGTGCAACTCCACTGAGTGAAGGGAATGAGTCCCTTTTTCTCTCCTAATTCCAACCTCCTGACTGCCACAGCTATTCTTCCACATGGGTCCCGAGACCCCAAGAATGATGTGCCCAGGGGTTAGAAGGGGCTGCAGAAGCACAGAGGAGCATGGAAACATCAGTATGCCTTCCAAGCACAGGTGGTTGGATACACATCAGTGTAAGGGTGACCTACAAGGAATGCCAGGGCCAGAACACAGAGGCAAGTAATATAAGCCACCTCTCTGAAACATCCCAGCTCTATTAGAGGTCCCCAGAATTCACCATGACTTCCAGGCTTACAAACACCAGGCTTACAAACACCTCTCCCCAAGAAAAGAGAGAGTTAAGACGGGCCATCTAAGATGTAAAGTGGATTATCTCCTCCATTTCCTTGACAGGCACTGTGGCAACAGCTGTGAAGCATAGGAGGAAAGAAGGGAGAAAGCCGCAAAACACCTTGAGCCATCGATCAGTAAGCACATTTTAGACAATGAACCATGGAAAGGCTTTAAGGTCTCCCTTTTATGTTGAGTTTGGAACGAACCTAGAATGGCAGTCAAAGAAAGCAATAAAAAAAATAAAAGCAATGTTCCTACAAGTGAAAGTTCACTGCTTCTGCTTGGTAATTACCATGTTAAATTTGGCAGTTCCTGTTTAAACATAGTAACTGAGGCAAAGCATTTAATCCCTTTGTATCACTCCCCTATGTATGAAATGGAGCAAACTGTGTTTTTAAAAAGGGGGAAAGGGAACTCTGGTGCAGAGGTATACCATATTAAGAGCACAAGCTATAATCAGTTTAATTGGTAGTTTACTCAGCTAGAAAGTTAGATGGTGAACTGGTGAGGCCAATTTTAACCAGTAAGGCTGCAAGTTAAGGTCACACATGATCACTTTCTAGGCTGTTTTGGTTCCACTATGATACTGTAATAGGACCTGACAAAATAAAATATTCGAGATAGTGTTTAAGAATAAGAACTAGCATTTTATTTCATTAAACTGTAACACTTTGTTATTTCCAAAGGGAAACCTATCATGCATTTTAGGTATTCTGCAATTTAAAAGAAAGATGAACCCTTTTCAGAAGACCTAAATGCACAGCCTCATGGCATGCCGAAGAGTGAATGTAATTCCAGCATTTATTAGACTGTGTGTATAGTTTCCGTATGTGCACAAACCGCACACACATAGCTTTTTAAGGGTCCCTATTCAGGCCCTGTCGATGTGCAGTCTGTACAGAGTTAGGAACAATACACTAGTCCAGTTCACATACCCCAGTGAATCCTGCCTGTACATGCAAGAGCCAACACACATTCCCTTTACAAATGAAACTGGGGACCAGTACCCGGTTAAATGTGGTGTTTCAACCACACATTCAGATGTGCATGCATTGAATGTAAATGAAAATTACTCAGTGTGCTGTATGCTGTACATGGATTATACATGCAGCCAGCATAGTGTAGTGGTTAAAGTGTTGGACTAGAATCTGGAACACCCAGGTTCAAATCCCCACTCTGCCATGGAAGCTCACTGAGTGATCTTGGGCCAATCACCCTCTCTCAGCCTAACCTATCTCACTGGGTTGTTGTGAGAATAAAATGGAGGAGAGGAGAATGATGTAAGCTGCTTTGGGGGGGGGGCTTGTGAAGAGAGGTGGGATATAACTAGAGTAAATAAACTTTTAAACAAGGCTACACGGTCTAGTGAATGTATGCGAGTCTTGGAAGGAATTTGCCACTGCAATCACACTCCCAGAATTTATATTATATTACATTACATCTTTGTCATGTGAAAAGTACTACATTCAGTGCTTCTTTCTTTAAGTGCTGTTTCTGTTGCAGAGAGGAAATATTCCTCCTCCCTTTTGGCAGTATCATGCATGTGAAGAAGAGGGGGAGGGCATAATGTGGATGCCCATCTGCCTGGACAAGCTTATTACAGGGAAATTGGTAGAAAATGTGTATCAGCAAGACCAGATATACACATGCAGGAGACTGAGTGGAGAATACCTGCTTGTCCCACTTCATCCCACCCTTCTTCCGAGGAACATACAGGGTGGAATAGGTTGTTGTCCCCTTCTCCATTTAAGCTCAGAGCATTGCTGTAAGATTTGTTAGGCTGAGAAAGGATTGTTTATTGGCCCAAGGTCAGCCAATAAGCTACTTACTTAAGTGGAAATTTAAACCTGCCCCCCCCCAGTCATACTCCAGCTCTCTAGCTTTACACCATACTGGTTCTCTATAAGGTGGCAGAATGGATAGTACAACAGTAGATTGCAGGTGAAGTATCATGAAGGCTTACATTTTGAAATCCTTCCCCATGTGAAACACCCCATAAAAATAGAAAACCAGCACAGGCCCCGGTCACATGGGAGGATTTGCCCCGCAAAGCGGATGGGTTGAGGGCACATCAAATGGGTGCAATCAGATGCCAACATCTGGCAAGTGTTGTGCCCCCGCCCCCAACCCGTCCCTTCCGGCCGAAAACGCGGATCAAAAAGGTATTAGGGGAAATGTAGTACCTAACGGAAGATCTGCAGCAAGGCCGGGCATGGGATCGCGGACGCTCCGGCAGCCCGTGTTATTTGAAGGACTGCTGGACTACGCATGTGCACGAATACTCCAGCAGCCTTGGCTCGCCCATCTTTGCCTCGCTTCCCCCAGCCATGTGATCACACCAGACAGAATATGTGCGGTGGCTCAGGGGAAGTGTTTGATCCCGATGCCGTGCTTTCCTTTGGTCCCTGTAAGAAGCCGCACTTCCGGCATGGCTTTTTCCGCCAGTGTGACCAGGAACACAGTAGACAAAGAAAGGTAGATGAAAATGTCCTCACTTTGGAGTTATATTTCTATGTACCTAAAGGATATTTAAAAACATAAGAACCTTGCTGGATCAGACCAGCGATCTATCCAGTCCAACATTCTGTCTCACACTGTGGCCAACCAGTTTCTCTGGAGGTCCAACAACAGGGCATGGAGGCAGAGGCCTTCCCCTGATGTTGCCTCCCAGCACTGGGATTCAGAGGTTGACTGCCTCTGAACATGGAGGTTCCCTTTGCTCACCATGGCTAGTAGCCACTGATAGACATATCCTCCATGAATTTACCTATTCCCCTTTTAAAGCTGTATATGCCTTTGGCCATCACTACATTCTCTGGCAGCAAATGCCATATTTTAATCACCCTCTGTATAAAGAAGTATTTCCTTTTGTCTGTCCCTAATCTACTGCTCATCAGCTTCATGGGATGCCCTCGAGTTCTCGTATTTTGGGAGAGGGAGAAAAAAATTCTGTTTGTCAACTATCTCCACCTCATGCATAATTTTATGGACCTCTATCATGCCCCCCCTTTGTTGTCTCTTTTCTAAACTGAGAAGTCCCAGATTCTTCAGTCTTTCCTCATAAGGAAGGTGCTGCAGCCCTTTAAACATCTTGATTGCCCTCTTCTGTACTTTTTCCAGCTCTGTGTTGTTCTTTTTGAGATACAGTGACCAGAACTATACACAGGTCCCTGCCACACGAGGGGAAAAAAGGACGGGCAAGGATGGGTTGACACCGAAATAGGCACGCGGCGGCGGGATCATACAGATCCCATGAGCCACCGTGCAATTGCTCCCTGGCACGATCAGATGCTGTAGAGACCGGGGAGAAAGCCACGGGAGGCTGCAGAGCTGCACATGTCTGAGCATGCGCAGTTCGGCCAGGAGCCGGGGATGCGCCGGTGGAAGGATGCGCCGGCGATCCCACGGCCGGCTTTGATGTGGCCTTTTTGCTGCGGGTTATCGTCAGAAGGGATGGATTGGGGACGGGCGCGCAACGCTTCCCAGATGTTGCGGTGGGATCGTGCCTGTTTGCTCCACCCCCGATCTGTCCCTCTCCTGGCCCGAATCCTCTCGTGTGACTGGGGCCATAGTATTCCAAAATAGGCGACACCATATATCTATACAGGGGCATTACAATATTGGCTGTCTTATGTTCAATCGTTTTCCTAATACTCCCTAACACAGAGTTTGCCTTTTTCAATGCTGCAGCACACTGGGCTATTCACTATGGCCCCAAGATCTAATTTCCCTCTCATTCTCAGAATGTCCAGATCCCGTTAGCCTATACTTGCATACTGGGACAAAAAAATCCCAACTTCATCACCTTACACTTACCAACACTGAACTTCATTTGCCACACTGTCATCCACTCACCCAGTTTATGAAGGTCCTCTTGGAGCTCTTCACAGTTAGCCTTGGTTTTCACCACCCTGAATACTCTTGCGTCATTTGCAAGCTTGGACACTACGCTACTCACCCCTAGTTCCAGATCATTTATGAACAAATTAAATAGTACCAGCTCCAAAACCAATCCCTGGAGGACCCCTCTGCTTACTTCCCTCCATTGTGGGAACTGTCCATTTATTCACGGTCAGAGTAGTTCAAAGGTGGAATCAGTTGCATAGAGAGGTGGTTAGCTCCCCTTCACTGACAGCTTTCAAGAAGAGGCTGGAGGAATATTTGTCAGAGATGCTTTAGGCTGGTCCTGCACTGGGCAGGGGGTTGGACTATATGGTCTGTATGACCCCTTCCAACGCTATGATTCTATGACTATGAGTCCTATTCTTTGCTTCCTGTCATTTAATGAATTTTTAATCCATAACAGAACACATCCTCTTATCCCATGACCGCTAGATTTACTCAGGTGTCTTTGGTGAGGTACCTTGTCAAAAGCCTTTTGAAAGTACAAGTATATAATATCTACCAGATCTCCATTATCTACATGCTTGTCCAGTTTCTCAAAGAACTCCAAAAGGTTGGTGAGGCAGGAATTCCCTTTGCAGAAGCAATGCTAATTTTCCCTCACTAGGCTTTGTTCCTTTATGTGCCTTATAATTCTATCTTTGATAGAATTAAAATTTGAATGGAGCTTAGTATGCAAAGGAATGGTCAAAGCTGAATTCCATCAGTTGCCATCCAAAGTGCTGCATCCAATTCCATGACCTCATTTATGGAGGAGGGGTTGGGTGTCAATCAAAATGAGATATCACAATACAGGAGAAGGAAAGGAGACGATTTGTATCTTATTCAAAGGCAAGAGATGGGGAATTTTAAACAATTTTATTCTCAGGGGGAAAAAAGTTTAGGTTTTTAATTAAATATAAACTTAACATTCGTTCCCAAAATGTTGCCTCTTCAGAAAAGTGCTGCTTTCTAGCAGAAATTATAACATGGTGAATTAATTCCACTTTCAGTTGTAAAACGGTATCCATCCATCTGCCAACAGTCTTCTAAGTTTGGATATATTACTGAAGACAAATCTGTCAAGAAACATCTTTATTATTAAAAAGATCAAACCTGCTCTGTATAACTACTATGTATACACCATTCACTTTGATTGCTTCAGTTCTTGTCTAAAAATGCCATTCTCACACATTGCAGCCCTCTTCAGTTTCTCTTCCTTTTAGCTAAAGCTGATATGTTACAGTTTATTACAACAGTGAGTGAATTGTTCCTTTTTAGAAGCCAGTTCATTAGTCTACTTTTGGCTGCTCCTACCTGGTGGAACTCTCTGCCAGATAACATCTGTGCCCTGCAGAATCTGCTACCTTTAGGGTTGCCAGGTCCTTCCAAGTCTTTGGCGGGGGACTTTGGTGGGCATTTCTGGAGAGGGAGGGGATGTCCCCAACATGATGACATCACACAAAAGTGACATAATCACATTGGGGACTGGTCCCCCTGTACTCCAAGCACCAAATTTGCACCTTGGAGTTCAGTCACAGCCCCCCACTTCTTGCTCAAAGCATTTAAAAGGTCCCTTTAAATGCTTTGGAAGAAGCGTAGGTTGCATGCACCTGCACTCCAAGCAGCTTGGAGTTCAGTGCACCTGCCCCCCACTTCTTGCCCAAAGCATTTAAACAAGCGGGGGGGGGGCACCTGAACTCCAAGCAGTGAATTCACTGCTTGAAGTTCAGGTGTGCAGCCAGCTGCTGCCCCACTCTCTCCCCTCCTGCAAGATTTAAAGGGCCCTCCAGCTGGTCGGTGGGCCACGTGCTCCTGCCGATCAGCTGGAGGGCCCTTTAAATCTGGCAGGAGGGGAGGAAGAGGGGGTGATGCTGATGGTAGCTGTTGGTGGTGGGCCATAGAGGTGGGGCTTCCCCCACTAGCCAGATGGCCGGTGGCAGGCAGGAGCCCACCAATTGGAGGATCCCCTCCGCCTCCTGGGGCCTGACATCCCTAGCTACTTTTCCACAGGGCATAGAAGGCGGAGATGTTCCACCAGGCATTTGGTTGAGGACAGCGATGGCTATGACATAGTATGGTACTCTTCCCCTTCCCATCTCCTCCAACCTCCCTCCCCTATGAGGCTGTGGCATCTCCTGCAAACCTTTTGCCATCAGATGGAGTCTGCGTTAAATGTTTTAGGTATATTTTATATTCTAATTCTGGAATTTAAACTGCAATTTATAAATTGTATTGGATTTTTTTTTTGTGTGCTGTACGCCACCCTGAGCTCTGTTTTTCGGGGGGGGGGGGCAGCCTAAAAGTCTAATTTAATAAATAAATAAATTGATTTTTTAAAAAGCCCTTAATACAGCTCCTAGAAATGTGTCTAAAAAAATTTAGGAGAGATTACAGTGACAGATATATCTAAAATGTATGCACAGGTAAATATCCCAAATATTTACAGTGCAAGCTTTATTATTCAGATCTTTATTATCCAAAAACCTCATTTAAATGATGTCTGGTTCTGGTCCAGCCAGGCTGGCTTGAAAAATCAGTGTATGGAGAGAACAGACAGCAAGCTGCAGCAATGGCTGGAAAAGCAAACTGTCTGGGTAGGCATTCAGACACAAAGGGAGATGGGTGAGAGGGAGGAGAGATGAACCTGCAATGGAGACAGTGAGCCACTGTGAGAATGAAGATGTGTGTGGGGCCCTTGGGACATGAGGAGGATGAGCCAGGGGAGGTTGGAAGGCAAGAGCAGGGCTGGCAGAAAGCCTCAAAGGTAGACAGTGTAAACTTTGAATAACTGGCATACTCGACTAGGTGGCAAACCCCATTCTCCATGAATGCCAGGTAACAAAGCTTGTAGTATACATGAAGTATCACGCTATACTTTAAAGAGTGCTGTACCTCTTTGGTGCGTTTGGTGTGGAGCCAGTTTGGTGTAGTGGTTAAGTGCACGGACTCTAATCTGGGTGAACCGGGTTTGATTCCCCACTCCTCCACTTGCACCTGCTGGATGACCTTGGGCAAGCCATAGTTCTGGCACAGCTGTTCTTGAAAAACAGCAGTTTCTGTCAGAGCTCTCTCAGCCCCACCTATCTCACAGGGTGTCTGTTGTGGGGAGGGGGAGGGAAAAGAGTTTGTAAGCTGCTCTGAGACTCCTTTGGGTAGTGAAGGGCAGGGTATAAATCCAATCTCTTCTTCTTCTACCTAACAATGGCATTTCTTCTATCTCCACTTACTTGATACACCTTCCGTACTGATGCTACCCACCCATTTTTGACAAGGACATAGTGAATGATGGTTCTTTTGTGACTAGTTCAGCAATCCAAAGATGTTGAATAACAGAGATTGGGTGTCCACTTGGGTCCCTGAAACCACAGTTTTTGATCGACACCTGATGATATTACATAGTAATTGAATGTTTTGTAATATTTGTTCTTGTTTATATTTCAATCAGAATTCACTCAACTTCCATTCCAGAACCTGTATGCAAATCCAGCATCCAAATCAGCTCAGGTACTTGTAGAAAAATAACAAAGATGCGAGTAACCCTGAGCATATGTACCATTTCTTTTAACTTACTGTGACCCTCTGTGTAGCAGGACAATCCTAACCAGAGCAACACCCTTCTATTTCTGCTTAAGCCATTTGGTTTAGAAGGCTATAACTGTTTAAGATTGCCTTAGTTAAAGTGACCAGATTTCTGCTGCTGGTTCCAATAATCTCCAAGTTCTAGCACTCCATTTTTACAAGGTAATGGTATGTTTTAGAAAGATAATACTACGTGAGTAATGTATTTTAATTTCCCCATCTTTTCTTAGCTCCAAGGATCTGAAATCATTCCCCACATAATGTGTTTCTTTTTTATGCATGCCCACATAATTCTTCAGATGCACTCTGTGAATCTCAAAATTGGCACAAAGTAATTTTCCTTGATATCATCATCTTGCTTTCTTTGGCTTTACCTGAATTTTTCTTAATAATTTTCCTCTTTCCTTTGAGGTTTTGATTTCACAGTTTGCTAATACTTCCTCCCTGTCTGCTCTTCTGCCTGTGTTGGCTACTTATTTTCCCTTCTCTGCTGGTATTTAGATTATCTAAACTCAAGCCCTATGCCTGGCTGTATCAACAATATACACATACTTCAGCACTGAATACAAGCCTTGTCCTCTTTTGTGGATGTGGTGTAGCTCTTGCACTTGTGCAGTTGGCAGACAGAACCTGCTCAAACTCCAAGGAAGGCAACTGTCCCCTAGGGTTATAGTTGGCTCATACTTTTCAAGAATACTTTTGCATCCTCCCCCCCCCCCATGTCTGCATAGTCAGCATGCATAATTTAAATGACCTAGAGTGTCGATAAGGTGGTGGTGGGGAAGCTACAGTTCCCCTAAAGCAGTGTGAAAATGTGCATGCGTGAATTGCCGCAGATCTTGATAGCTTGTCTAACTTTTCATTAATGAATACTGAGTCAGGCAACTATGAAGGGTAGAGAGAAACCCCTCACGTGTCAATAACTGAGAAATATGTTTTATATACTCAGTGTGGCAAACAGCAGACTGGGAGGGGAGGGTAAACACTTGTCCAACTGGTGTGAGTTTTGTTTTTTCCAGGATTGACTGTATGAAAATTGTTTGAATACAAATGAACAATTTGCTGAACACTAGACTGTACTGAGTGTGACTTACACACAAACCATAAACTGAATTGACAGGTGATCAAGCATCCCTGATGTACACATATTATTGAGAACAGATGGCACAATTGTTCCTGGCTTACATCTGTAGAGGGCAAGTATGTATTGCTCCTATTCCCTCCCCAAATGCTGCATGCCTGTATAATCAATGTGTGCAAGCAAAATGTTTGCCCCTCTACTCATTAGGAACAGCACCAAGGAGAGTGGCAAGCAAACCGGAACCACCCTCTGTATAGAGTTAAGGCCCTCCCTAAGCCAGTGAGCAAACAATATGATTGCTGTAAACAACATTTTGGAATTATAGACATACCAGTGAAGTCTTCTTTAGAAGGGGATCCATTTGTGGCTCCACTTACTGGGAAATGCCCCTGTCATTTACGTATCTGCTGAATGACCCTTTTCTCATTCCTTCTGACCTCTGTAGAGTCCAATCCAGAGAGCAAGAATAATGGATAGATCTGAAGATTTCTAAATACTAGCAACTGTCATTATGGTAAGCAGGTCCCCCTGGGCCACCAGCGGGGGTGGTGGTGGTCCCAGATCCAGTTTGGGAGAACTTCTGGAGATTTGGGGATGGAGTCTGGAGAGGACAGAAACCTCAGTGGAGTACAGTGCCAGTGACTCCACCTTCCAAAGCATCTCTATCTGCTCGGGGAACTGATCTCTGTAGTCTGGAGATGATCTGTAATTCCAGGGGATCCTCAGGTTCCACCTGGAGAGTGGCATCCCTGTCATTCATGTTTCAGTTTAGATTAATTATAATACTCTGAGGAAAAGCATTTTCTTCTGGTAGGTTGGCAAGGAATACAGCCTCCAATTTGCGTTTTAACAGTTTTTTCCCCTCTGGGCTGGGAACAGATGTGTGTGTGGGGGGGGGAGTTGGTGCAATGGCTTTCCAGCTTACTTGTATACATATGCTAATGGATATAGTTAGAGACAATGAGATGGCCAAGCTTCCCCCTTCTCCCCCCTTTCTTCAGGCAGGGAACAGAGAGTTGGAGGGTGTCAGATTCTAGAGAGGCTTGAGGAAGAAACTTTTTAGAGATGACAGGAAAGGCTTCCTTGACAAGAGGAAGGCGGTCTCTTTTCCCCTGGGATGCTGAGGACATGAGAGCATGTACACAGACTTCTCTTCTGGGATGGCAGCCATTGACCATGTGCTCGCTTACAGAAGGAGGGATCTTCAAGGTAATGGAACTTTGTGGGGATTTGTAACTTTCTAAGCTTAAAGAGCCTGTCCTATTTTAACATCAAATAGGGCATGTAAAGTGAGAGGGAAAGTTTGGAAAGAGGATTTGTGTTTATATCCATTTCTTTTGGTTTCCTTGCTCAATCTGGTGTTGTTAGAAAAGTATGCCTATAAACATTGTCTTTTTAATAAATACTTCATACTTTTGATGCTGGCTGTGATTCTCTGTACCACATAGACATCCACCATTTTGGATATGCTATTTTAAAAGGAGCACCAGAAAGGGGGGAAGGCAGTCAGTACACAAGTGGCTAGTCCCCCACAGGTGCACAAGGCAGTATATTGTCCCCATGGTGACCAGACGCTGGGCAGTGGGAGACATAGAATCAAGGCTTCAGATCTTGTAAAGGAAGCTGGGAGTCCTCTCCCTACCAGCAGGCAATTCCTTGCAAAAAGGGCAGGTGGTGGTGGCGGGCTACCCTAGAGAGAAGTAAAAGCCCCTCCAGGGAGCTGGGAACCCCTAGGAGGGCAAGGTAGAACAGGGCCTGCAGGACAGAGCAGGCACGTTCTGGCACACTAACTATAATAATGAATAAGCATTTTAAGTTTGCATTTTGATTAGTCACTGCTCATCTATAGTCAATGTTGTTTGTTCCGAGGCACAACATTATTATAGTCATACTTCCTTCAAGAGAAGATAAAGGCCTTATTTTTAATGATAAAAAGTGAATTTTGAGTGCCTCCCCAAGCTGCTGTCATTTATTACATCTTCAAAAACACAGCAAGTTTGAATTCAGTCCCTAAAAGCTGAGTAATTCAGTCTTTCTGTAACTAACTGTGCAATCCTCTACAGAGATGCATCCTTCTAATTCCATTGAAGTCAATGGTCTTAGAAGGGTAGGACTTTTCTTAGGTTGGCACAGTGAGATTACTCAGGACATTTGGGGAAAAATAAATAAGAAAATCGAAGGCTTTGGCACCTAAATAGGGTTGCCAAGATCAGACTTGAAATGCTTCCTTTGTAGCAACAGAAGAAATCTCAGTAATTATCCTAAATCCAGAAATTATACCTTTTATTCTGACAGACGTCAAACCTACTCATGAATTGATATGTGTTGGGTGTCCAAAATTTAATTACAAATTTAAAAAATGCAGAGATTCAACCAAAGTTTTTTGCAGCCCATAATCCATTATAGATATCATGGCAAGGAGGAAAAACAGGAAACAAGGAGATGGAGACTAAATTATGACCTCTTACTCCAAAAGGAAATAACTAAGAAGTGCAAAAAAGATTTGTCAGAGTTTGTTGAAGTAAACATCAGAGAAGAGGTATCGGTGGCATTGCTCTGGGAGGCAAGTAAAGCTTTTATGAAGGGAAACCTTATAGTGATAACCTCTAGGAAAAAGAAAGAAAAAATAGAAAGAACTACCAAAATAATAAAAAAGAATTAAAACACTGGAAGATCAACATATAAAAACTTCATAGAAAATGGTTTTAAAGGAAATTAAACAATTTAAAAACTAACTAAACTTCATAGAATTGGAGGACATAGGGAAAAAATATCAATTTCAATTTCAATTTCAAAACCTTTATTGGCATAGATCAGAATCATAAACCGTCACCCTTCAGTTCATGGATTTAGCACACAGCTTCCTCATTATAAGACCATTACAGAACTTAGCCACCGCTTCAATAACCACTATATTTTGTGAAGCCAGTAAACAGTACAACCTTCTGTCATCAGATTGCTTGACATCTTTCTTCAGAATAGCTTCTAAATAAACTGCTCGAATGTCATCATACAAACTACAATAAAGGAATACGTGTTCGGTTGTTTCAATCTCCTCTGAATCACAATCACAAAACCTAACTGAGTAAGGGATTTTCTTAAATCTTCCTGCTAAAACCGCAGAGGGAAGCATGTTAAAGCGGGCCAGCATAAATGCTCCATGCAGCTGTGGGGAAGTCAAATCCGATAAGCATTGTGCGGGGGCGTTGATCAGAAAACATGCCCATCTTAAAGGGGAACATCTACCAGAAGCCAAAGCTCTAAGCTCTTGCATCTCATTATCAATTAATCTCTGTTTGAGCAGGGCAAAGATGTGTATTTCAGATAAGGCCATCATATCCTTCAAGCATAAGCCTATTGAGACGATTTTCCTTTCTATAGCAGCAAACCACTCAGAACAATGAGACTCTTTCAACAGCTATGTAATAAGGCTATTGGGACAATTCCTAAAATGCAAACATAGCCGAAATCTGAAAGTAATTATCCAAGCCCTGGTTTCCAAGCATATCAAATTGACTTCCAAACAAATGGCGGCATAGGGAACACACAGAGGCAACCCCAGCATCATCTGCATACAATAGCAGGGGCACCGGGCGCGAGCTCAAAATTGGACTGTGTCCAGCAATCCCCTCTAACCCCGTGGCCAAATCATTTAAAAAAAGATTAAAAAGGAGGGGAGCCAATACACAGCCCTGCTTAACCCCTATATTGATGGAAATTTTCGGGGTTAAATCACCATCCCTAGAGCCTCTTACTTGACAAGTGGTATCTGTATATAATTTCCTAATCAACAGGAACAATCTCATCCTTAACTTCTTCCATAGAAGCTCCCTCGAGACCGTATCAAAAGCGCTCTTCAAATCTAGGAAGGCAGCGTACAACTTGGACCCTTTCCCTTTTTTGTATTTATTCACTAAGTGACTTAACACAATACAGTGATTCAAAGTTGACTTCCCCTGACAAAATCCTGCTTGTTCTATACCTAAGATTTTTTGTTCTGTCATCCGTGAGTATCAAGGTCATTAGTATGACAACAATATTTCGCACACTATTCCTTCTCCATCAGTGGACACGGGCATTTTGAAGACAGCAAGGACTGAGGAGCCAGTTCGAAACACAGGTGGGTTGTATTTGTCTTTTCCATGAACCAAGATCTGAGTGGAATGAATACTTACTAGTACTTAAGGATACAGATTTGTTTTTGTTTGGAGGGGGAGGAGGAGGAGATTGGATTTATACCCCACCCTTCACTACTCAAAGGAGTCTCAGAGTGGCTTACAATCTCCTTTCCCTTCCCCTCCCCACAACAGGCACCCTGTGAGGTAGGTGGGGCTGAGAGAGCTCTTTTGAGAACTGCTCTTTCCAGAGCAGCTATGAGAGAACTGTGACTGGCCCAAGGTCATGTCAATAACTGCACATGGAGAGTGGGGAATCAAATCCAGTTCTCCCAGATTAGAGTCCATGCTTCTAAACACTACCCCAAATTGGCTCTGGTACCACTAGTATCTTCACACATACACTTGTTTGTAGGTTTCCCTGTCTCTGGCTTTAGTGGGCCACACATCCTACTCATCTAATGCCAGTGTGGGATATTTTTGCAATCCAAAGCCTCTTGTTTAAAACAATAAACTGTATGCATATTAGACTTGCGCGTGGGAGTTTGCTTCATTTCATTAGTGGGACTATTTTGTTGTTGGGCTATTTTGTAAAGTTTTGTTTCATTATTATCTTGTTATTGTTTCATTTTTATGATTCTACTGTGTTTTCCCCATAGGTTTCAATGGGAGACCTCCCTCTCTTCTTGGCCTGTATCTTCATGGTTTTCCATTCAGATTGGGCAAACCTCAGGGTAATTGTAGCACTCCACCAAGACATACATATTCCCAAATTTCAAAAGAAGAAGAGTTGGTTTTTATACCCTGCTTTTCTCTGCTTTTAAAGAATCTCAAAGCAGCTTACAATCGCCTTCCCTTCCTATCCACACAACAGGCCCGTTGTGAGGTAGGTGGAGCTGAGAGAGTTCTGAGACAACTGTGACTGGCCCAAGGTCACCCACCAGGCTTCATGTGGAGGAGGAGTGGGGAATCAAACCCAGTTCTCCAGATTAGAGTCTGTTGCTCCTAACCACTACACCACACTGACTCTCAGACATATTAAATCAACCCCCCCCTCCTTTGAGGCAATGAAAAGCACACACGTTTAATATTAAAGTCTATTGGAGAAAGATTCCAAACACATGGTAATACAGACAACAGCCTTCAGGGAGGGAATCTGTCATAGCAGCCAGCTTGAAGGACAATAGCATGACAAGGCAAGGACATTTGGTGACACAAGGAAGGTAAGGCATCTGGGCAAGCAGGCAAAAGGAACTTGCTTTGCTTGGAGAAGGGACAAGGTTTGGAGAACACCAGGCAAGCATGGGAGTTCAGACTTCAAGGGGAAATTTGGCACAGCAGGGCAAGATTGGAATACCTCTTACATGTATGTAATTCTAGTGGCTACAGCTAGCAGTCAATCAAGAAAGCCCACAGCCTCTTTGCCTCCTCTTTCTTTAAGGAGCATGGCTTATGCCCTTATTAGGAAAACACTGGCTGTCTTATAAATGTGAAACTAGTAGAAAAAAAAAGTAAGATTGCATTAACAAAAGAAAAAAGAACAAAATGACAGAAAAACATGGGGGGTTAGTTATAGAATGTTTCGATGGGGAATTTGTGTTTTTTCATATTAATTACAGTAATTATGGAACACTGATTTTTTGTAATTTTTGTAATTAATAACCAAAGATATGCACATCTACTGCACCTAACTGGATACAGAGATCTCTTCATGTTCACCTTTGTAATGGATCGCTGTTGCTTGACTCAGGACTCCCAAAAGGTTAGCTAACTTGGGGGAAGAGGAGTGAATACAAAATCTGAGGATCACTGCATTAAAGTATGCAGTCCTTGTACATTGAAATTAACATAGAAGAGCACACCTGTGTTGCAGTCTATCAGAGCTCCCTCATTATACTACAAACATGGTGAGAGAGAAATTTTGTTCATAATTTGCTCATTTATTGCACTTTGTAGCATACCTTGGAGAAATTTAGTGTTCAAAGACACACTTCAAGTTCATTAGAAATTCTACCAACGTCAATATGAATTCAAATTCAGATGTTTTAGCAATTGTTTGGAGAGGTATTTTTTATAACTTACACTAATAAAATTCTTTAATCTTTCAGGACTACAAAGCAATTCAGGTTCCTCTCCTCACTGACAGTGTTATTAGAGAGAATTCACATAATGTGTCCTCAATCTCACTTAACAACAGAGATTACTTTATAAAATGATATCCCTTGAATGAGGTGCAGTTACAGGTGCTACGTAGTGCCAGCAAAATGATAATTCTGTTCTACAGAACAGATAAAGTAAGGGATTTGTAAACACTCTCATCTCAAATGCTGAAGGTAAAATCCAGCTAATATGTTGAAATTGTTCTAGTCATCAGATGACCTCATAGAATGGAGCTTATGTAATCCATACATTTCATGTGACAGGAAAGCTGTCAAGAACTAGAGTAGCAGTGGGGGGATAGAAATGGGATAGAAATAATTGGATATATGCTATCTTACAAATTTTATGGATCCAGATAGCAAGGCAATCTCTTCCTAGTGCATTTAGCATGATAAGGACATTAGAGTTACTTTCGGGATTGGACCAAAGTCTACCCAGCCTAGACAACTGTTTCCAACAGCAGCCAGTTGGATGCCGTCACTTGTCACTTGTTGAATAGTTTCAGCTCCAAAATACAAACTGGTTATTTAATGTGTGGCTATTTTATTTATATATTTACTTCATTTATACCCTACCTTTGTCCTCTAAGGGGACACAAAGTGACTTACATTGTTCTTCTCTTTTCTCCTCACAGGAATGCTGAGAGGTAAGTTAGGCTGAGAGTAGGAAATTGGCCAAAGCTTCCATGGCAGAGTGGGGATTTGAACCAGAGTCTCCCAGCTTCTGGTCTCTGCAATACACTGCACTGGGTCTTGTTTTTAATGCTGCTTTGAAATGTTCATAGGAAATCCTTCTGTCTGAATGAAATTATTTTATTTATTATATGACAGGAAGGTGCCCAAATCCAGTTCATTTCAATTTCATGACCAAAACTTCAGAGCAGACCCAAAACATCAAAAAACCTAATCCAGACCAGAACACACAACAATGCAACACAAGAAGGGAACAGCTGTATAACCTAGCAACAGAGAGTTCCCTGGCCTGGTTCTATAGGATAAGATCAAGACTATTGCAAGGGCTATGTCAGTTGTATTCACAAAGAGCCACATTCTCAATTCCATCAACCAAAAAAACCTACATAATGACTGTATGTTCTGCATACCAACCCAAACAGTAATATATAACTATAACTACCCATTTAATTATCAGATAATATCTGAGCATGTAGGTCTGTCTTTCCCCATGACTACTGAACAAGGATGGGCATGAACCAAGAAAATGTGGTTTGGTTCATAGTTTGTGGTGCACCCATGGACCAAACATGGACTGTCATGGACAGAAAACTCATTCATACAAACTGAACGATTTTGGTAAATTCAGTATGTGGTACAACAGGCACTCCAAACTTGCAGCACATATCTGGCTGACTCTACCTGTTTTCCATGTTTGGTGAGGATTGGATTTACAGGATCCAAGATATGCCTCCCCAAAGAAGGTGCTCCCATACTCCATTGTTTCCCATGGAAGGGGGAAACAGCAAAAAAAGCAAGGGCAGAAGCCCAGCAGAACAGGAACAGAATCACCTCCCCCAAAATCTCTCCAGTAGAAACTGAAGGTGGGGGGGCATTTTTGCCAACCCAGCAGAACCAGGACAATGTGCCCTGAGACTACTGGAGACCTAAACCCAAACCAGCATGCAATTAGATATCTAAACATGGTAGCTCCAAGCCCTGAGATTTATGTAGACATGATGGCCCCAAGCCCTGAGAAGGAAGTAGACATGGTGGCTTGAATCCCTGAGAAGGGGGTAGAAGTGGTGGTTTGAAGCCCTGAGAAGGAAGTAGACATGGTGGCTTGAAGCCCTGAGAAGGGAGTAGACATTGTGGCTTGAAGCCCTGAGACAACAGTAGACATGGTGGGTCCAAGCCCTGAGTCCACCCCTGACACCCAAACCCCAAGGTGTACAATGACATATGTAGATGTGGTAGTTCCAAGCTGAGCCCACCCCTGACACTCAAACACAAACCAGTGTGCAACGATGTATGTTGATATAGTGACTGGAAGCCCTGAGAAGGAAGTAGATGTGGTGGGACAAAGCCCTGAGACAGAAGGTGATGTGATAGGTCAAACACAAACCAGTGTGCAATGATGTATGTTGATATAGTGACTGGAAGCCCTGAGAAGGAAATACATGTGGTGGGTCAATGCCCTGAAAAGGAAGTAGTTGTGTTGGGTCAAAGCCCTGATTCCACCTATGGCACACAAATCCCAAAGTGTGCCCACCCCCAACAAGGGCTGAAACATGCAACCAGTATATGAAAGATGGATGGAAAGGTGGTCACCCCCAAACATTTGACGGGGGCTCCCCAAAGTACCTCCATGGCAGCTGGGAGGGTGTAATTGATGTGGGTACTCAGCTGAGGCACCCCCTCAGAGCATGCCCACCAATGGGGTTTTTTAATTTGACTCTGCACCTGGGTCCAGAGTGCGCTTATCCACTGCAGTGAATACTTCTACTCCATGGATAAACAGAAAGACATCGGAAAGGCATCCCAGGCATCCCCAGAGTTTTGATGGGGGATCCCCACAATAACGACACAGCAGCTTGGTAGGCATCCCAGCCAGACACCCCCTTAGGCCCAAACACAAAGATCCCCTGGTCACTGCCCATTTCTAGGTGAAATTTCTGGATGGCTCTTCACCATTAGTGGAACACATCATACAGATAAGAGATCATCTATTATGACTATGAATTGTATAAGTGAAATGGAAAGGAGTAGTCAAATGGCCTTGCTTGTACAGGCAGATGTTTGTAGAGGTGGATATTTGCTGAGGTAGATGTTGGTTCATGTAGGTGTTTGCTTATGAAGTAGATGTTATTTGGGTTGGCTGTGAGGCAAGCCCAAGCCCAAGCCCACTCAGCAGTGGTGGCCAACTTCTCACCCAAGCTCCAAGGGTGCGACCCATGGGCCGCATGCCAGATTACACAGAGAGGAGGAGGAATGGGGAAAGGGGACACACAAGGAGACAACACTGGGAGGCCTGGATCTCCCTCCAGCAGGTCTACAACAGAGTGGCCCAGCAGGGAGAGGTTGACCTTCAGGAAGGCTAACTCATCTACCCTGGCCAGGCCCAGGCAGGAGCAGTAAATACTGAGAAGGTCTCCCAGATGGGAGAACACCTGCTCATTCTGCATGCTGGTGGGAGGGCAGGAGAGGTGATTCATGGCCATGCAAGAGAGGTCAGCCCAGAAGATGGCCTTGTGTGACCGCTAATCAAGGGGATTGGCCAAGGCGAGCTTGAGGGACTCGGCAAGATACTCCCTCACCATCACCTTTGTGGGCCACACTGTGCTCCCTAGCTCCAAAGTATCCTTCACCATCAGGTGCAGAGTGTATGTCAGGCAGATGATGCTTTTGAGGAGTGCAGCCCTCACCACTACCAGTAACTGCTCCTCCAGGTTTTCTTTTGGCTCATTGACCCCCACCTGAATATATGAGGGGGGAGATCCCTCAGTTTGCTCTTGGAAATTAAGTCAATGGGATGGCTAGATGCCCGGTTCCAAATAATCTATAAAAAGGAGACACATCTGTGGGCTTTGTCTTGTCTTGTCCCATTCAGTCTGGTTTACTCCTGTGCTATTCTGAACTTTGCAAAGAGGTGGAATGGGGAAGACAACTGATCTTCAGTGGATAGCACCCATGCAAGGTATTAAGCTAACTGATGTGTTTATGTTTTTATTTTCTTTGTGGCTTTGTCAATTTTCTCTGGGTCTTAGTTGGCTCAATGGGTGCTCTCCCCCCCTCCATCCCCCCCTTTTACTTGGAATAATTTGTTGCTACAATTTCTTTTTGAACCCTGCACATTCTCAAAGAACCCCTCAGTGCAGTTACTGTAAACAAAGAAGGGTTACTTTTCCATCCTAGGATGTGTTTTCTTTCCTTTCCATCTCCTCCTGACCATATACAAACCACTGTCCAAGGTCCTGAATGAGGAAAAAAGCAGAGCTGGGACACAGTCCTTCCAAAAGTATCCACAAGCTTTTGGTAGCAGAAACCCTGCCCTCTGGTCAATGCTCAATAGTGGGAGCAAGGAGTGAATAAAATGAAAGCAAGGACTAATATGTATACTCTGTTAATAGATAAAGTGTTTACATTTTGAACTGGAAATATAGTTTTGAAAGCAGTCCCTGGTGGATTCTTGGGTCCACCAAAGGCCATATAATCATTAATCATTAGCATTAATAATAATTGTTCCATGAAAGAAAAACAGAGTTGATGTCGCAGCTATGAGGATCTTATTCTTCCATTCCAAAAGGAACAGTAAAAGACAGAGAAAAATCGCCTGAGTTGTTTCACTGGAACAATTCAGGTGATTAAAGTTCCAAACATGGGTAAATGCTTTGCAGAATTAATGTGTTAGTGGATGAAAGAGCTAACATCTGGTGTAGTGTCTCAGCAGTGTGCCATTGTACATTCCTGGAGTAGGTTTGGGATCACACCAGATGTATGCAATCAGAAAAAAAAAATCAAGGGAATTCAGTTTAGTTTTTGTAGAGACAGAATGTGGGAAGTGCTTAATTTGTTTCTCAATAAAAGAGGTTGCTGACTACTCAGAGCAATTAGGGAAGTGACCCAGAGGATTAATAAACCAGCATATCTAAGAGAGAATGTGGGACAAGCATCTTCTGGTGCATAGAATCAGTCCAACCTGGATGCTATTCAGAAGGCATTAAGTAGAATGGTATGGCTTAGTTGGTTAAAACCCTTGCAGTGCAATCCTAAACAGAGTTACAATCTTTTAAATTCAATGACATTAATGGCATAAGAAGGGTGTAACTCAGTTTAGGATTGCACTGTTGGATAAATACACTGCTGGAAGCGGATGTGAACTGTTAAGCAAAAAATAGTCACTACACAGACATCAAAAGGCTTTGTCTTGGGAGAAGTCAGATTGAAGTCAGATTGTGTGGTGTAGCCAAAAAGCACTATAGAGCACAGCCAATCAGATAAAATGTATATTGTAAAGGATGGCCAGATTTCAGTTGTCATTTTTACATTTAAAGCAGAAGGAGATACAAAACAGCAATGAAAAGAAATAATAAAATAAATATCAGCATTGGGCCCTTCCTTAGGGAATATCACTTTGCTCTGAATCCAGAGATCTTAAACATTCTCTTGTTAGATTGAAAATTCTGTTTTTGCATTGTGGCTCAGTTCACCATACAAAAGAATCAGCGGAGGCTTTTTAATCTTGTTCTTCAGGAACACAGAATTAAGTAGAAATAATCCTGTTAGTAACAATTAAGAAAAGACCATTTGATTTCAGGCTGTTGTTTTAATTTGTAATCCAAATAGTCTCAGATCCCCAGCCACCCATCAACATGGTCACTTTTGCTTCTTTTGCCGTCCTGCTTGCAGAATGCTGAAGCCGATCCCCCTCACATCCATTTCCCAATCCTTCACTTCAAGATCCTGAAGCCAGTTATTTAAGAGCTGACTTCAATAATGGCATGAAACAAGACTGGAGGCTAACACAATTTCAAAGCATGAAAGAATGCTCCTCAGAGTAGGTTCAAGCAACCTTTTCACATGATGACTGATTGCAATTACTTATTCCATGGTAGCCAGATCATGTGTCACTTGCCACAAGAAGATATTGTCATAATAACAGTGGGAAAAGGTCTTGCACATAAGTTGATTATCACCAGAGCATCGGTATAATTTTAACAGGCTGACAGAATCCATTCAAAGAGAGTCCAGGTCTCACTAGTTTATGCTGTAAAATCTGGACCAGCCGCACTGGAGGAATTTCAAGGCCAACAGTGCAATCCTGAGCAGAGTTTGCCCTTCTACATCCACTGAAGTCAATAGTCTTAGAAAACTTTAACTCTGTTTAGGATTGCATTGCAAATCACACAAAAGCCAACTTGACCAGATATGGATTTAGCAGTCTTTCCTATCCTCTTTAGGAAATAGTCTGTGACATTTCTAATGCATACCACCATTCAAAAGGCCAACACCAAATCAATTATATTTGAGTTTCATCTGTATTCTGTGAGATACAAATTCAAAATCCAAATCTAATTTTGACTGGCTTCATGTTTTCTAAAATTAAATTTCAGCTCTGCTGCCTAATGTCATTGGAAGAGGAAACAGACCCTGACTTTTCCAACCCTTTCACCTCTACCCCAGAGTCCTATTTCTCCAGGTATAAGGAGGTAAACTTTGGTACATTTTTAGGGATGTTGCAAACACTGCAAACATGTAATTGACATTTGAAATTACAGTGTTCTAAATGCTCATTTTTGTTGAGCTGACCCTCTCTTGTTCACTTCATAGATTAGTTGACAATTTGAAACAAACAAGATTGTGAACAGGTTTGCATCTGCACTGTGGCAGTATTTAACCAGGTGAGTGGTTTTGCAGCAGCATTATTCTGATGTTCTAGGCCCATCTTAGGTTATCTCTGAAAAGCAGCTAAGTTGTATGTGCTGCTTTTGCACTTGCACAGTTGGTGACATTCCTCTATCTTCTCATCTTCTATTGTTCTCTAGAGCCAGGACCTTTTTGTTCTACACTTCTCAAAGGCACACATCTCTGCAGCTAACAAACCCTCGGTCATTTCGAGTACCTGGTCGGGGAGCACTGTTGCCATCCAATGCCCATATGGAAAGTAAAAATGACTAAGGCCCTAATTACATGCTACATTTCCCCTGGATCCTCTTCATCCTTTGCGATCATGTATGTATTTAGAGTGTCATGCTGGGAACTTAATTCAAGGCATGCAGAGGCTCAAATTTGGACAGGACCATGGTGAGATACAAGCTGTGTGACGGCAGTTGGGTGTGGGACTTGCAGGGACAATGCTGGTAACAGGTTAGGTGTTGGCCAGGTTTCCATCCTCCCCCTCAAAGACAAGACTCACAAGCATTGGTCAAAAATCCCAGCTTTAATATCTGTTGAGCGTTATACGCTCTGCAATGAGAGTGTCCAATCATTGCTGAGTTCTTGCACTCTGCCACTAGGGTAGTTAACACCACTCTCTGCTCTCTCTCCCCCCTTTCAGTTTAGGGCCATCCAACTGCATAGGACCACTTTCAAAAGATCCTGACCTAAGGACCAGGGACACCCACCGTGTTTGTGAACATGCCTCCCTGACCTCCTCCCTAAGGGTATCCCATCCCTGCACACCACTACTGTGTACACCAGCCACCCTCACCCAGCCATTGGGACTCCTGGACAATCCCAGCACACTGATTGCTGTGACCACTGTCCTCTTTGTCTTTCCAGCCCTCTTGCTGATAAGCCCATCTTCTTAGGTGTCCTCAGCCATCCTGGGTGCCCTGCACCATCTTGGCATCACACCATGTTATTTCAGGACTTGAACTTACCCCAGAGGGGCCATTGCCCCATTGGAGAAATGTAGGGGTACCTGATCAGGATATGTGGAGCCCCGAAGGGGGAAATAACACCCCATGCCTGTTTTCAGGTCATAAAAACAATGGAGGGGGGCTGAAGCCCCTTCTCTGTGTGTGCTGTGAGCTGTATCTATCTGTGCCTGTTGTGGACCTGTGAAAAATATAATGCACACCTAGGCACTAAAGCTTTCCACTCAATTTTATTATCAGTACATAAAGTCACCCCAGTGTGATAGTTTGAATGGAAACTCATCTTCCAAAGGAGGAACTTGAAATTGACTGAGCCTGAAATTTACATGAAGAAAATCTTGTCAATTTTATATATACTGGGACAGCATTGATTGGGAACCAAAGATTCCTGTGATTTCAAGGCAAGTGAGAAGCAGAGATGGTTTGCCAGTGACTTCCTCTGCAGAGTCTTTCTTGGAGGTCTCCCTTCCAAGTACCAACCCTGTTTAGCTTTTGAGATCTGATGAGATTGGACTGTACCATGCCACTTTCCCTGCTAATATGTGTGTGTGTGTGTGTGTGTGTTTAAATATCATTGGCTGTGTGGGGCTCATGCTTAATTGAGAGACAACATGTCTTGTAAATTGATTTCTTTACCTTTGGAAAGAAAATGGTTTTCTTCAGAAAAAAAAATCTTTTGGTTCTTTGGACAAATGGGTGTATAGGGGTGCAGCAAAGTACTGTCAGGCCATGCATGCACTAAGTATTTACAATCCAGTTTACAGAACTTTTGTTGTTGTTGTTGTTCAGTTGCACAGTCAAGTCCGACTCCTCATGACCCCATGGACCAGACCCTCCTGTCTTCTGTCATCCTCCGGACTTTGCTTAATTTCATGTTCATTGCATTGATAACACTGTCTAACCATCTCATCCTTTGCTGTCCCTTTCTTTTTTTGCCTTCAATCTATCCCAGTATCAGGGTCTTCTCCAGTGAGTGCTCCCTTCTCATTTGGTGGCCAAAGTATTTGAGCTTCAGTTTCATTATCTGGCCTTCCAGGGAACAGTCAGGGTTGATTTCTTTTAGGATTGACTGGTTTGATCTTTTTGCAGTCCGAGGGATTCTCAAGAGTCTTCTCCAGCACCATAGTTCAAAAGAATCTATTCTTCAGCGCTCGGCCTTCCTTATAGTCCAACTCTCACAGCCATACATGACTACTGGGAATACCATTGCTTTGACCATGCAGACTTTTGTTGGCAGGGTGATGTCTCTACTTTTTATCATGCTGTTTAGAGGTTCGCCATCACTTTCTTCCCAAGGAGCATTGCAATGTATCCTGACCTTTTCCAATCCTGTGGCCACTGTTGCGTTTTCCAAATTTGCTGCAAATTGAGTGCAGCACTTTAACAGCATCATCTTCTAAGACTTTGAATAGCTCAGCTGGAATACCATCCCCTCCACTAGCTTTGTTGTTAGTAATGCTTTCTAAGGCCCATTTAACTTCACATTCCAGGATGTCTGGCTCGAGGTCAGTGATTATACTGTCGTGGCTGTCAAGGACATCGAGGTCTTTCTTGTATAGTTCTTCTGTGTATTCTTGCCATCTTTTCCTAATCTCTTCTGCTTCTATTAGGTCCCTACCATTTTTGTCCTTTATCATGGCCAGCTTTACATGGAACACTCCCTTGATTTCTTCAATTTTCTTGAAGAGATCTCTAGTCCTTCCCATTCTATTGTTTTCCTCTATTACTTTGCATTGTTCATTCAGGAAGGCCTCCTTATCTCTCCTTGCTGTTCTCTGGAAATCTGCGTTCAGTTGGGTAAATCTTTCCTTTTCGCCTTTGCCTTTCGCTTTCCTTCTTTCCTCTGCTATTTGTAAAGCCTCATCAGAAAGCCACTTTGCTTTCTTACATTTCTTTTTCTTTGGGATGGTGGTGATTGCTGCCTCCTGTACGATGTCACGAACCTCTGTCCATAGTTCTTCAGGCACTCTATCTATCAAATCCAGACCCTTGAATCTATTCTTCACCTCTACTGTATATTCATCAGGGATGCGATCTAGGTCAAACCTGAATGGCCTCGTGGTTTTCCCAATTTTCTTCAGTTTAAGTCTGAATTTTGCAATGAGTAGCTCATGATCTGAACCACAGTCAGCTCCAGGTCTTGTTTTTACTGACTGGATAGAGCTTCTCCATCTTTGACTGCAAATTATATAGTCAATCTGATTTCGGTGTTGCCCATCTGGTGATGTCCATGTGTAGAGTCGTCTCTTAGGTTGTTGGAAAAGGGTGTTCGCTATGACCAGTGTGTTCTCTTGACAAAACTCTGTTAACCTTTGCCCTGCTTCATTTTGCTTTCCAAGGCCAAACTTGTCTGTTATTCCGGTTACCTTTTGACTTCCTACTTTAGCATTCCAGTCCCCTATGATGATGAGGACATCATTTTTTGGTGTTAGTTCTATGAGGTGTTGTAGGTCTTCATAGAACCGGTCCACTTCAGCCTCTTCTGCATCAGTGGTTGGGGCATAGACTTGGATTACTGTGATGTTGAATGGTTTGCCTTGGAATCGGACTGAAATCATTCTGTCATTTTTGAGATTGTATCCCAGTACTGACCCCTGCACTCTCTTGTTGACTATAAAGTCCACACCATTTTTTTCTACGAGATTCCTGGCCACAGTAGTAGATATAATGGTCTTCTGAGTTAAATTCGCCCATTCCTGTCCACTTAAATTCACTGATTCCTAAGATATCGATGTTCAGTCTTGCCATCTCATTTTTGACCATGTCAAGCTTACCTTGATTCATAGATCTTACATTCCAGGTTCCTATGCAGTACTGTTCTGTGCAGCATCGGACCTTCCTTTCACCGTCAGACACATCCACAACTGAGCGTCCTTTTGGCTTTGGCCCAGCTGCTTCACTCTTTCTGGGGTTACTTGTACTTGCCCTCTGCTCTTCCCCAGTAGCATATCGGACACCTTCCAACCTGAGAGGCTCATCTTCCGATGTCATATCTTTTAGCCTTTTGATACTGTCCATGGGGTTTTCTTAGCAAAGATACTGGAGTGGGTTGCCATTTCCTTCTCCAGTGGATGACACTTGGTCTGAGATCAATTTAATCAATGGACATAGATCAGGGTCAATTACACACAATTACATATTCATTACTAATAAATTTTACTTATAATATTTAAACTTTTTCTGCTTTCTCTGTACATTTTTAAGACTATCATGATCTTATGCCTTTTCCCTTTAAAAGTGGAATCATTTTCTCGTATCTTTCCCCCTCTATATTTAATTCTCAAATCAATTAAAAAAACCATTAATTCTATTTTATCTTCTGACTAGGTTGTGTTCCCCTTTGCCACGTCTGGAACTTGAAAAACTTGGCAAGCTTTCTGTTACACTGTTTATTTGGTCTGTGTGACTGCTTGTTATCTCTCTAGTTGAAATAGTCAGTTCATCAGGAAAAGCGTCTTGTTTGAGGTCCCATTCTTTAAATGATGTCTGTTGTTGTTGAATGTCTTCCTGCTCCGTGGCAGCTTCCAGTAAGCTGTTCTGCTCATCGTCGTAACATCCCAGGATTTTTTCAAATGTTTGTTGAAGTGTTCCTACCAGCGCTTCTACCAATTTCTCTTTAAGTTGTTCCCAGAAAATAAGTATCCTGATTTTGCATTGTTCATTCAGGAAAGCCTCCTTATCTCTTCTTGCTGTTCTCTGGAAATCTGCATTCAGTTGGGTAAATCTTTCCTTTTCACCTTTGCCTTTTCCTTTCCTTCACTCCTCTGCTATTTGTAAAGCCTCATCAGACAGCTTTCTTGCATTTCTTTTTTTGGGGGATGGTGGTGATTGCTGCCTCCTGTACAATGTCATGAACCTCTGTCCATAGTTCTTCAGGCACTCTATCTATCAAATCTAGTCCCTTAAACCTATTCTTCACTTCCATTGTATATTCATAAGGGATGTAATCTAGGTCAAACCTGAATTGCCTAGTAATTTCCCCAATGTTCTTCAGTTTAAGCCTGATTTTTGCTATGAGTAGCTCATGATCTGAGCCACAGTTAGCTCCAGGTCTTGTTTTTTACTGCCTGTATAGAGCTTCTCCATCTTTGACTGCAAATGATATAATCAATCTGATTTTGGTGTTGCCCATCTGGTGCTGTCCATGTGTAGAGTCACCTCTTAGGTTGTTGGAAGAAGGTATTTGCTATGCCCAGCATGTTCTCTTGACAAAACTCTGTTAGCCTTTGCCCAGCTTTATTTTGTTCTCCAAGGCCAAACTTGTCCATTATTCCAGCTACCTTTTGACTTCCTACTTCAGCATTCCAGTCCCCTATGATAATAAGGACATTTTTATTTGGTGTTAGTTCTAGGATGGATCTAGAACAGAACTTTGACATTTGGAAAAAATGAACTTTTTCCAAATGTTCAAGGATACAGACCACAATTTATAACCAAACTGCAATCCCAAGAAGTAGGTAATAAGGTTTTTAAAATATATTTAAGTATCCATGTTAAAGATGAATTGATTTTTAGCTGTGATGTCTTCTTACACCATTTGATAATTCTGTAGGCAGAACTGCTTATCCAACATGAATAATATCACCATGGAACAGTATTATATGAATAATCAGAATAATAGGTCTCTCTTTTTATGTAATAATTTTATATAAACATACAAGGGAAAGGGATGCACCTCCACCTAACTTAGTTAACATAAATTTTATAATCACATATTTAATAATCAAATATATATCTATGCATCAAAAATCATTAACAATAGCAAATAAAAATTGCTAGCAATAACCCCATCCTAAAACCAGCATATTTATTGGATAAATCAGAGTATCTCTGATATGCATTGGAAAAGGGCTAGGCTTCCATTCTGAAGGATGGAGCTTATAGACATTAGACTCCAAACAAAAACAAAAAACTACATATATTCAAAGACTCTGTCTTAATGTTGTCAGTCAGATTACTTTGCTTCAAATCTTGTCCTTATATATAAACATGTTTTCGCATGGCAATATTCTATGCTTGCCAAAATCAGTTGGCTGTCTGAACTGCCAATCAGAAGGTTTGCCTGAGTCCTGCCCACAGAGCCAGCTCCCACTGAAACTCCAATCCAAACAATTCATCTCAGCAGCCCAGCAGCCATTTGCCTGACCAGCCTTCTTCAGCCATCAGGAGAAGATCAGCAGAGGAGCAGCCGTGGCCATTTGCCTGCCAACCATTCTTCAGCACTCAGAAGAGCCTTGCAGCAGGTAGGGCCCATTCCCTCCCCAGCTGGATTCTGAGGTGAGCCGGCAGGGCCTGTCTGGGTGGGTGGGAGGCCCACGGCTGGCCTACCTGGGCCAGCAGGGCCTGTCTGGCGGGGGTGGGAGGGCCGCAGCTAGCCTACCTGGGCTGGCAGGGCCTGTCTGTGGGGGAGGGCTTTGGCTGGCCTATCTGGGCCGGTGGGGCCTGTAGGGGGGGAGGCCTGTCTGGCGGGAGGCCCACGGCTGGCTTACTTGGGCTGGCAGCGCCTGTCTGGCGGGTTGGAGCCCCCCGGCCGGCCTACCTGGGCTGGTAGGGACTGTCTGGGGGTGTGGGAGGTCCACGGCCGGCCTACCTGTTTTCCGGAAACTATACAGCCCTAAACTATTTTGCTGGAAAACATTCCTCAGCCACACTTCTGTACCATAAATGACAACTTTCAAAACTATAAACATTTCACAACACTCATTTCCCAAGATTCCTCCTTCTCATTCCCATATAACCTACTGAGACTTTCATCATGACCACTCACTTTCAACCCACCTTCCCTTGAGAACTCTGCTCTTACAGGGTGGACAGTGCGACCACAACCACTTTGAATGACATGGACATCCAACATAAAATGACTTTGCAGACTGCCCAGTTGTTGACACTACTCCACAGACCCCTGTGTGCAACATTTTCTGGCCCACGTTGTGTGAGACTTTACTTCCACATTTGTATCTTTCATTTACAGACTGCTAATATTTACTTTACCTCCGTCCAGCCTATGCATTTGTTACACATCACATCTTTCTAGAGCTCATTGTATTGCTTTCACAATGGACTTTACTACTAGTACTGTATAAAGGGAGACTACCTCTGAATAAACTTTCCCCTCTTCCACATGTCTTTATTAATTGTTAATTTGTCCAATGAAATATCTCTTAATAGGAATTTTATGCCAGTCTTTGCAATGCTTAAAATCTGCAGTATCCAGCATTTTGAATGATGTGTTTCTCAGAGAAACACTCTCCTGTCTGTGATGGCTAGTATATAACATGGTCGCTATTTTAAGTGTGTCAAAAAAAAATACCACCACCCCATCTTGAATATTTAATTATTTATATATTTGGACTGTAAAATCTGAACATACAACATGCTTTAAGTTTTGCCTTGTGTGAAAAGTGGCTAAAATGAGCAAAGGAGTGTGTATAATGACCTTCTACAAAATGTCTATCCTTTATGAGAATCAAATTCAGATAAGACAGTATAGCACCATAAATCATGTAATGTATTTTATTGGTTGGGTTGGGGGAGAGAAAGACAAGATTTGCCTGGAATCAAGTAAATAGGTTTTAGCCAATAAAAACTCACCTTGCCTGTATATTGTCCTAGGAGAGACAATCTCATTTACATTTATTAGAAGTAATGATGTAGTGTCCTGTAGATAATTAACACAATAAAATGCTGCTAATTTAACAGTGTCATTATAAAATTTGCCAGTTTAAATTAGAAAGTGATTAACCCTCTGAGTGAGGCAATGACATTTCCATTCCCAGTCTGTGAATTAAATTTGCTTTAGATTCTTTTTCTCCTCACTTTGAAAGTTCAGCTTTATAGCTATCACCAGTGTCCTTTTCATTTTACATGCTCACTCTGTCCAGTGGGGGGAGGGAATCCTGCTGCAATAACAAAATCCGTGACTATTTCAGGTATTAAGCCAGACTCATACCCCAAAGCATGTACACCTCTGTTATCAGAGGATAAAGGCATCTTTTTAGAAAAGGGAAATAGTAATCCCCAATAAGCAGAGGTTCACTCAGTAATGAACTTCTTGTTGGTGCATATAAGATGGGAAGGTTTTTCCGATTAATGAGGTACTTCCAAGGTGAGCTTCTGTAAGGATGGCAAATCCTTAACCTTTTGCCTGGCCACTGGTTTATCCATTTACTATATCTATCTCTTCCCCAGCCAATTTTAATTAATACCTTTAAAAAGGTGGGGGGAATAGACTCATTAAAAGAATGGATTTATTACAGAGTAATTTAAAGAATCTAACTCAAGTGAAATCCTCTTCAAGAATGTTTAATGAGAGAATGATACCACAAAAGCCTGAGATAATGATAGTATGGTCTACCCTGTTAAAATAGCTATTAATTTAATACCTCTAATGCATAGATTTATAATGCCTGTAAAACTATTCTTAATCACTTCTCTTTCTGTCCAGGGACTGGGGCTTCCTGGCCCCTGGCTGGTGGCTATGAAGCAATGATAAGGCTGGATTTTGATGCACCACTGCAATAGTGAAAGCCTCTGGGTGGGACATGACAGCTGTCAGGGGCTGCCACAGCAGCCAGAGTGCCTTCTGACCTACCCCCAAAAGAAAGGACTCCCATGAGAGATTTGGAAGCATGAACAAGCATGGACAGCTTGCATGCCTTCTTTAAAGGATGTAGCCAGGGAGGAAACTTTGTAGGAGAGTGGCTGTGGCCCACAGAGGACAGACCATGGACCGATGCCATATTCAACCACTAGAATATCCAGATAAAAATGTGAGGTAGTAAGGTGATGTGAAAGACCTGAAACTCTAGAGTAGGGATTGGCACGAACTGGGAAAATATGGTTTGGTTTGTGGTGTGCCCAGTTCGTGAACCATCAACCCTCAGGAACGTTTAGAAGCCAGATGAACCGGTTCAGTTCATGAGGTTCATGAGATGGTAAAAGCCCCCCCCCCCGGCATGCTAAAGATACCAAACACACAGAGGATCTCTGGCTGACTCCTCTACCTGCCTTCCATCTTTGGTGAGAATGAGATTTGTGGGGTCCAAGTTATGGTCCCTCAGATGATGCCCCCAGGAAAATGTTTTCTGGGGAAATGACTACCTCTACATGTTCTCCAAGTTCTGCCCTCCTTTTGCTTTGAAGTTTGGTAAATATTTAGATTGAGTGGAGACAGTCTGTCTGGAAATGTATCCATTCATGAACCAGCACAAACCTCCACAAACAGCTTGAAAGTTCATGGAAACTGTTACCCCCAGTGGCCTGCTTTGTTGTTTGGGGAAATTAGCTAGGCAGCAGGCAAGGCCACAGGGGTATAGGAATCGCACACCACTTGTATACCAAGGTCCAGCACAGTAGAAAAACTCCAGATTTGGAGTAAATTAAATAGTTTTTATTAAGGTATTTCCCTAAGTACAAGCACACTAAATATTCAAAATAAAGCAGAGATGATTGATAGTGAATAGATGGGTTAGTTACTGGGTAATACAACCTGTCCAGACATGCAGGGGTCCATGGAGATGAGATTATGGCTCAAACCCAGAGGTACAGTGTGATCCTAAGCAGAGTTATACCCTTCTAAGACAACTGAGTTCAGTGGACCTAAAAGGGCATATCTTTTCTTAGGACTGTGCTCTAAGTGATAAAGGCCCAAGCACATGTTTCAACCATGTGATGAGATCCTGGATAGGGAGAATCAGGGGCACTATTAAGTAGAACAAGCTGGGGTGAATGAGACTCATGGGGAAAATCCCATCCCCACCTTGCCCACTGAGCCCCAGCACAGCTCCCTCTTAATTCTGCCCCCTTGTCATGAAGCCTGGTGCATCTCCAGGCCTCTGCAGCTGACTTCAGGTCCAGAGCACCTCCAAGTTGCTGATGCTGCTACATCCAGGCTCAGAGCAGCTCCTGGACACCACCAATACTGCAGCCGGGCCCAGAGGCGCTGTTGGAGCCCCTGCCCCCCCCCATACCCAGGTCCAGAGCAGCTCCAGGTCACGGCCACCACCATGCCTCCAAGACAGAGGAAGAATCACAGAGTTGGAAGGGGCCATACAGGCCATCTAGTCCAACCCCCTACTCAATGCAGGATCAGTCTAGAGTATCCATGACAAGTGTTTGTTCAGCTGCTGCTTAAAGACTGCCAGTGAGGCGGGCTCTCCACCTCCCTAGGCAGCTGATTCCACTGTTGAACATCTCTTACTGTAAAAAAAATTTTCCTTAATATCCAGCTGGTACCTTCCCACCCTTAAATTAAATTAAATTAAATTAAATATTATTACAAGTCCTATCCTCTGCTGCCAACAGGAAATGCTTCCTGCCTTCCTCTAAGTATTCTTCTTCAAATACTTAAAGAGAGCAATCATGTCCTCCCTCAACCCTCTCTTCTCTAGACTAAACATTTCCAAGTTCCTCACCCTTTCCTCATAGGGCTTGGTCTCCAGAAGAAGAGTTGGATTTATACCCCGCCCTTCACTCAGTCTCAGAGCGGTTTACAATCTCTTTCCTCTTTGCCGTCCTCTCCCCACAACAGACAACTTGTGAGGTGAGTGGGGCTGAGAGAGCTCTGAGAGAACTGCTCTTGAGAGAACAGCTCTGAGAGAACTGTGACTGACCCAAGGTCACCCCACTGGCTGCATGTGAAGGAGTGGTGAATCAAACCCAGTTCTCCAGATTAGAGTCCACCACTCTTAACAACTACACCAAACTTTGTTGCCTATGAATGTGCAGATAGTGGTATTGTTTGGGGAGATTTAAATCCTTTTAGTTTCAGTTTTTTTGCTGAACCTAGGGGATTCCCCAAATTTGCAGAAACATCTATTTACTGTTAGTGTCCATGGCTTGGTTATTAGTGATAGAGTTAATTAATATATTTAAGGTCAATATAATACCAAGCATACAGGATTACAATGATCCAACATTGGCTTCTCTTATGTTCTTATGCTTCCATGCTCCCTGTTCTGTATGGATATTATCTTGCCTCCTTTCTCTCTGTTGCCATGATATATTACAGTTGTGGTATAGCTAGGGCCAGTGCCAGTACCATCATGATGATCCCTTCTGCACTGTCAGAATCAACATAAATCCTTGCTGTGTCCTTGAAGCAATGATAGGACTTTGGTACTGGATTTGAAAGTTGCTGTCAGTCATGATGCACATAAAATGGGGCCAAAATAATCCTAAATTCTAAAAGCTGCCACATTGCTGTGCTATAGCATTATAAGCCTCCTTTCTCATTTTCCTGTATTTATGACAGATTAACTAGTGACTATAAATTGTAGATAACCCATAGATCAAAGTTAGTTTGTCCCCACTCCCTCTGAGATAAATACAATGTGTATTTAAAATAATTTGACTGGCCTCATCAGAGCACCTATGAACAATGATCCCTCTAAGCTGTGGAGTCTTGTGAGCAAAAATTCTACTTTGTGAGCTACTGGCATTAAAGTTGTGAGCAAGCGATTTGGCTACCACATAAATTAGTGTGCTCTGGAGCCATCCTTCCTGAGCTGATATGAAAATCTGTGAGCTGGAGGCTAAAAAAACTGTGAGCTAGCTCACACTAACTCAGCTTAGAGGGAACACTGCCTATGAATCCTCTTTAAAATCAGACATAGGTGCTTCAGAGGAATAGCTGGTATTCCTTTAATATGCAGTACATGGAGGTGTGTTTTTAAAACCGTTTCTTGTGCTTTTGTCTGATTTAAAAGAGGACAGATTGTTATTTCTCTCTTGGAGCATGTTAATGTGAATCTGCCGCCCTTCTCTATATTGTCAGTATTTCTTCCTGCATCTCATTTATTCAACCTGTCATTCAGGTGTTTTTTTCTTCTCCCTGTTCCAATTCTGAGTTATTTCAGTTAATACAAAGAAATATGTGATAGCTAAATTTTCCCATTACATGTGCTGCAATTTTCTTCTGCATAACACCTCCAGTACCTGTGGGGATTTTATTTTTTTTAAAAACACTAGTATAGCATTTTACCTGTTTACAAAGTGTCTTTCCAAATAGATCCCAACAATGTATTCTTCCTTAGAGAAGTGAGTCCCTTGAGAATAATGTTAAGTGTTCTGCCTTGAAATTTTGAAAGTAATATGATTATGGAGAACCGTGTTCCCAAAGTTAACTCTGTATTAATACCAAAAGAGGATAAAGCTGTCAATATATGATCTTCTTACTAGTTTTCCTGAGATTGAAGGGATATCCTGAACGTTATTAAAGCTTAGCATTTTATCACCTTCTTAGGGTTCACCTGATTAAACAGGAAGTCCTTACATGGTTTCAGGGGCATAGGTAGAGATGGAGGTCATTTGCTGATTATAAGGATGAGACCAACAGGGAAACCTAAGATTTTGCAGACATGTGAAGTCTAGTGATATTTTTAAAGGTTCAGGGCTAATCAAAAAAAGATGGTGTCTTTGTGTCAGAGATGAAACATCAAGAATATACACTGACAGAGAGGGTGCCAATGGCAAAAGTCTCTTCATTTTTTTCCAAATGATAGTGCAGATACAACAGAAGGCAGCACTACAAAGCCAAGTGCAGCTACAAGGAGTTTATACGGGATGAAAGATAGACTGCTCAATACATTTTTATCCCACCTTTCCTCCCTGGAGCTCAGGCCACTAGACATGATTGGACTCTCCTCATTTTATCCTCACAACAATCTTGGAAGTAGGTTAGGCTGAAGAAAGTGACTAACCTAGGTTATCCAGTGAGATTCATGGCTGAATGTGGATTTGAACCTGAGTCTCTCTGATCCTGGTTTGATACTCTTAACTATTATACCTCACAGGCTCTAGAAAACCACACTGGCTGTCTTCTTGGACATTCACCTCATGTAATTTTCTATCATAAACTATTCCTAGGTTTTAGGTGGAGAACAGGTTAAGTCCTGTTTTGAGCTTTCAGTTGAACTATAAAATTACATTATACAGTGGTGAGTAAAGCATGTAAGTATCCTAGATTGTGGTGGGTAGGTCAGCATACAAATGTCACAGTGCCTGACAAATATCAGCCCAAAGGAGAAACAATGAATAATTCCATTAAGTCTGACAGCCATTAAATCCCCTCAGCACCCAAACTGCTTCCTTGCATCCTACTGTGAGCCAAGAACCCTATGATCCTGAAGTAATCATTTATTGGCCAGATCCTTCTTTAGTGGGAACAGTTTGAATAAGCACTCTGCTTTTCTGATTTGGTAAAAAAGTTACTCCCTGCTTTTGAAGGACCCCTTACAATATGGGGGCAAGAAACGAGGTTTGGCGACTCATTTGTCAAACTCAAATGCCTGCTGTGGGACGGGTCATCTGTATCCAAGGAGGAAGATGCCTATGTCTCATCCCAAAGGTAGTAGGCAGTGGGGCTAGGAGGACTGACCTCCCTCCGACACTGGTGTTGTGTAACATCAGGTCTATCAACAATAAGACCACTGTCCTTCGGGACTTTCTGCAAGAGCAGAACACAGACCTGGCATGTGTGACTGAGACCTGGGTGAGAGAGGGAGAGACAGTAGCTCTCTCTCAGTTGGCCCCTCCCGGGTTCTCGGTCCTTCACCAATCACAGACTAGGGGGTGGGGGAGGAGTGGCACTATTCATTTGGGAGGTTTACTCCTTCAGTGTGCTCCCACCACTGAGGATCACAGGCATTGAGTGTGTTGGCTTAGTGTGGGAAGCCAGGGAGAGTTTGGTGATTTGGCTGGTGCACCGACTGCCCAATGCACCAGTCAATAGCCTACCGTCCCTTGTGGAGGCCGTATCAGGCTGGGAATTGGAACACTCTAGACTGATAGTCATGGGTGATTTCAATGTCCATGCTGATGACATGGCCTCTACTCAAGCAGCAGACCTGGTATTGTCCATGGCAGAACTGGGACTCTCTCAACTTGTAACAATTTCCACTCACCAGGCCGGACACATGCTTGATTTGATCTTCACTGCAGGGGTTACAGTGGACCAGATTACTGCTTTGGCAGTCCCATGGTCAGACCACCTTGGCTGTGAAGGCCCATCTGAATGTCTCACCCCAACCCTGTTTGGGCGGCGAGCCTATATTTACTCGCCCAAAGTGTCAAATGGACCCTATGCAGCTTCAGATGGCCCTCTGGGATCCCATGCCCCCTGGCAGCTCATTAGATGAGCTGGTAGAGGATTGGCATAGCTGACTCTTCACAGCCATCAACGAGATCGCTCCCTGATGCCCTCTGCACCCTTGCTCTAGGCTCGCTCCATGGTTTACCCAGGAGTTGTGGATGTGAGGGTGATCTGGCTGTGACCTCTGTCACCCCATTGATTGCCAAGGTTGATTTGGCTGATCTGGCTGGCTAGGCAGGTGTCCCCTACCTCCCTCACCACTCCATATGCGTCCCTCCCGAAGCTGCACATTCAGTCGAAGAGGACAACCATCCCAGATAGAAGGAGTGTACCGTTCTTCGGTCAAGGGTATACAATAACTGCGCTCCCCCCAGGAGTTGCGGCTGATGAAGTGGGTGCTAAGGCAGCTAGAGAGACAGTGGCAGTGTACTCACAATGAAACTACAAGAACATCTTATAGGATGTTTATGAGATCCTATGAGATAGCAATCAAAGCCGCTAAGAGAGAATATTACATGGCCGTGATTGCATCTGCAAGCTCATGCCCAGCCCAATTATTTAGAACAATTTGATTGATTACTACCTTGCCATATGGCAAACCAAATGCTAGGGAATTGGATATTGGCTGCAAGGTTTTTGCGAACCATTTTGCAGATAAAGTCTTGCCGCTCTGCTGTGACCTCCCTGCCACAGTTGATTCAGTGAGTGAACTCGAGGTTCCATGCACGTCTTCTAATCTGGTTATGGATCATTTCAATCTGCTCAACCTAGATGAAGTTGACAAGTTGATCCTAACTGTACGCCCTACTACTTGCTGCCTTGACCCGTGCCCTTCATGGCTAATTAAAGCTGGCCACAAGGGGTTTTGAGGTGCCCTATGGGAGATTGTCAACAAGTCCCTTTTGGAGAGGTGGTTCCCTAGGGCTCTCAAGGTGACAGTGGTTTACCCTCTCCTGAAAAAGCCATCCTTGGACCCAGCCACATTGGTGAACTATCGGCCGGTCTCCAACTTGCCCTATTTAGGCAAGATAATAGAGAGGAATGTGGATGTACAGTTGCAGGGCTCCTTGGATGATGCTTCCATTTTAGATCCCATCCAGTCCGGCTTTTGCCCAGGTCACAGGTCAGAGACGGCACTGGTCACCCTCACGGGTGACCTCCGCAGGCATCTGGATTTGGGTGGATTGGCGGTGCTGTTGCTGTTGGACTTGTCGGCAGTGTTCAACACAGTCGACCATCAGCTACTGGTCCAATGCCTCACCGACAATGGGGTCCATGGGCTGGCCTTGCAGTGGCTTGCCTCCTTCCTCCAAAGTCAGGGACAAAGGGTGGCACTGGGGGATCAACTATCCCAGAGGCACCCACTGGATTGTGGAGTGCCTCAAGGGGCAGTGTTATCCCCAATGCTTTTTAACATCGATATGTGCCCCCTTGCCCAGATTGCCCAGAGGAATGGGCTGGGATGTCATCAGTATGCGGATGACACCCAGCTCTATCTGTTGTTGGACAGTCAGTCTGACTCCAAACCAGAAGATCTAGACCGGGCATTACAAGCTGTGGCTGGTTGGCTTAGGCTGAACCGACTGAAATTGAATCTGACAAAGTCCTGTTCCTGAGCTGGGGCGGCCCAGGGGTACTAGGGATCCCACTCCTGACCTTTGATGGGCTCCTGGATGCCTCCTTAACAAGGTAGCCAGGTAGCAGCTACTGCCAACTCAGCCTTTTATCATCTTTGGCTGATCAGGCAGTTGGTTCCCTTCCTCGAATGCAACAACTTGGCAACAGAGATCCATGCTATGGTCACCTCGAGACTGGACTACTGTAATGCTCTCTACATGGGGCTGCCCTTGTCTCAAATCCGGAAGCTGCAGCTGGTGTAAAATGCTGCGGCTAGGCTGTTGATGGGACTCCCAGTCCAGGAGCACATCCAGCCTGTGCTTAAGGCATTGCACTGGCTGCTGATAGCATACTAAATTCGTTTCAAGGTGCTGGTTCTTACCTTTAAAGCCCTTTATAGTCAGGGACCTACATACTTCAGGGACTACCTTTCCCCCACATGTTCCCCAGAGAGCACTGGGTTCAGGGGCCCAGAACCAACTGGCCCTCCCGAGTCTTAAGGAGGCCAGGCTGGTGACAACCAGGGCACGGGCCTTCTTGGTGGTGGCTCCATCCTGGTGGAATGAGCTCCCAGGGGAGATCAGGGTCCTGCAGAGCCTATTACAGTTCCACAGGCCCTGTAAAATGGAACTCTTCTGCCAAGCCTTTGGAGCTGCCGCCACCTTTTAACAACTAGGATAAGAAGCCCTCCTGCCACTGAAACTTATATTAACAGCCTGTGCCAGCCATTGCAAAGACCCCGAAAGACAACTATAGAAGACCTGTGAGCCAGCTTGGGAAGTGAGAGTCGATGGTAGCCATCACGAACTTTATTACAGCAAATCTAGCACTTACTATGGTATCATGGAATTGTAATCTGGTTTTAATACTGTTTTAATTGATTTATTGTGTTATTTTAAATGTTCTCTACTGATTTTATGTAAGCCGCCCAAAGCCGGCCCTGGCTGGGAGGGTGGGGTATAAATTTGAATAAATAAATAAACTGTATTTTATGCTGTTTTCTGAATTCTGAAATTTCATCTCTTAAATTTCCACATTACCTTATCTGTGTATGCACAGAATAAATCCGTTCCCACAATTTATTCTTCACTTTCTTTGAGTTGTTCCCTCACATTCTGGTCACCTCACATTCTGGTCACCAAAGAATGGGAGATGGAAGCCTTTTTCTTATCTCGTAACTCTTGCTTCTGTGGTACTATACTTTGGGTAAAAGTCACTTCATTACAACAGCCAGCACTACAGTAGACAGGAAGCCAAGAAACAGATGGAACTAAGTAGTAGAAGAAGAAGAGATTGGATTTATACCCCGCCCTTCACAACCCAAAGGTGTCTCAGAGTGGCTTATAAACTCCTTTCCCTTCCCCTCCTTAAAATAGACACCCTGTGAGGTAGGCGGGGCTGAGAGCGCTCTTGACAGAAACTGCTCTTTTTCAAGAACAGCTCATTATCAGAGCTATGGCTTGCCCAAGGTCATCCAGCCAGGTGCAAGTGGAGGAGTGGGGAATCAAACCCGGTTCTCCCAGATTAGAGTCCGTGCTCCTAACCACTACACCAAGTACTGGGCTATCAAGAATTTGCCTTTCACACACCTGAAGCGACCTCAAGACTGGTTTAGAAATCCTGGCACTGTTAGGAACAGTCTCAGTACACTGTACAATGCCAGCAAATAGAAACCTGTAGCAACCTGTTTTTCAACCTGGCATCCAGCCTTGCTTTAGGACTGAAACAGTTTTTGTTACCTCAATTGAGAATTTGTACAAGGAAGAGCATGGGAATTATGACCCTGTTAAATTGTCAGGATCTCTCAGTGACTTTCAGTACCAGCAACTTCAGAATCTTTCTAGACATATTGTACATGTGGTACTTCAGGGCACTGTCCGTGATGTTCTGCTCCTGGCCTGCAAGACAATTGCAATATGGTTCTTTCCCACAGGAATGATCCTACAGGAATTATTCAACAGGATTCCATCTTGTTTGCCATGCTTTTCAATATCTACATAAAACAGTCAGATGAGATCATTGGGGATGTGGACTGTGACATCATCAGTATTTTTTTTTAAAAAAATGTATAAGTTGCTTTTCCAATTTCATTGTGTAAACTGGCTCGCGACCAAATAAAGACAGACCAATTAGAGCTAAGTAGACTAATGTAAACAACAGGTAAGAATTTTTTTAAAAAACAGCAACAGATGGATCACAGCAGCATAGTAATAATGGCAGCAGATATATCACAGTACAGCAAAGCCCAAGACTAATTTAACAAAGGGGGGGGGATCCTCATCTGGAAGCCCAATTGAACAAAAATATCATTGCCTGGTAACTTACCTGAGCACTCACGTTTTCTTTAAAAATTGACTGATCCCTACCTCCTGCTTTATTTACACATTTACACATGTCTTCCCCCCCCCCAAGGATTAATAGCGGCGTGTGTGGGGGGGATTGGGAAAAAAGATGCAGGTGCTTAGTGCTCTTCCATGAAATTACATGCACTGAGATCATAACTCTGCAGTTTTCTCTCTCAGGGGGAAGGGATCTGAGCCTCATCACTCTTTTCTCCCATCTGGTTTGGTATGTGTGTGAAGCCGGGAAAAGTCTTTGCCTCCATTTATGGGGAACTAGGCATGCTGCGAACTTTAATACTAACATGATCACCATGATTACTCAGACTCCATCAGTGGCATGCAAAGTGACCTCCTGATTGAATCACTTTGATGTTCCCTAGTAAAGTTCTTCTCAAGCACAGTACTAAACTGAGCAGTTTTGCACCTATACGGTAGATGTAAGTACTATGATCATTGCAGCTTACAGCTGCTTTTGCCCAGTCCCAAAACTTAATTACTGGAGGAGATGCACATGTCCCTTGGAGTTACAGTCAGGTCATTAAATTGTAAACGGAATTGAATTGCTTGCCATTTGACTTTGTACATGTGCAGTCAGATTAATCTTTTAAATAATCAACATTGTTTAAATTTCATTGCCTGTTTTTTGCACCTGCACAGTCAGTGGTATCTGTTCAACAAATGATCACAAATACTGATTGCAAGATTAGTTAGGTTCATGGACAGACACCAAAGGCACACAATGTCTCAAATTCACAAATGGGACTTTCCCCCCTTTTTACTATTTTTTTAAATGGAAGAGGCAACAGGAGACAGGTGGCAGCGATGGGGGCAGCTGTGAGAAAGCAGTGTAATCATGCAAAAAAATCACTGTAATCATGCTAATTAGACATACCTCATTTTGCTCAGATGTATCCAAACAGCTCACCAATCAGTTCCTTGCAACCAGTGCAGAATGTGAGTCAAATTAGCAGGTGATCAACCACAACTACTTCTAACCACCACAGAAACGTGCTTGAAAATGATACAAGCACATTTTTTAAAAATAAAAATCTCTCTTTTTTGTGGGAGGCTCCTTCCTGCTCAAGAATGTTGGAAATAATTTCCATTGGATTCAAAATATTTCTAATATTTATGCATTTTTTCAGTATAGAGACTGATTAGTAAAACTGATCAGTAAATTTCTATAGAAAATTATTGAGAAAATTGAACCAGTTCAAAATGCAGCAGCTCATCTTTTTTCCAGAACTAGCCACAGAACTCTCCTGACACTCTCCTAGGTATCCCTCCTTCTAAAGGGATGCTTCATCACCATCTATAGGGAATCTGCCTTTTACAAAACACTTGTACGCCCGCTTGTTTTCTGTGGTGACATCCATATTATGAAAACCCGTCCCAAAGGAAATATGTCATTTTGGGTATATTGAAATTTTGAGGAACATGATAAGAATCCATCAATTTTCACAAGCATTTTTAGGCTTCTTGCCATCACTAGTTAATTTGTTACAGGAATCTTCCTCAGGCCTGGGACAGTGCAATGAGTGCAAGCTTTTTGCCTCTCAGTGCTGGGATTTGTCTTCCTGCTCCAACTCCAACTCATGCCTGAGGAAAGGGGCAAAACTAGCATAGATACAGTTAGCCCTGAGCATCCCTAAGCAAGGTGGGGTGAGGGAAATGATGCTGGGAAAGATGT
>NW_015170281.1:207718-259734 GCF_001447785.1 Gekko japonicus | reverse complement strand
GGATAAGAGCGTCAGAAGGTGAATAGGTAGATTCCTAGACATTGGCAAAGATATGGAAGAGAGGAGCAGAAAGCTAGAGGGACAGAGGACAGTAAGGTTGTGGGGACTGGGGAAGAGGAAGCAAGAAGGACCAGGAGAAGCTGGCGGGAGCAAAGGTCAACAGATGACATTCTAGCTTGTGACCAAAAGGGGGGAGAGCTATACCCCATAAGACTGCAGTACTCCAAGCAAGTGAATAGAACAGCACCCAGGAAGTGAAAATGACCCCAGTGAAGGGGGTTTGAAGGCAAGTACCTGTGTGAACATTGTGCTATATCCATGGTGGGGGTTAATGTGCCACTTCCCCAGAGGCCATCAAGCCACTTTAAGGGAGCATGGCTGAAAAGCAACACAACAATTTAACAATACATTTTAAATATTTTGGCCTGAATGAAAGTCACATAAATGTATATGTATTCTGAACAACAATAAAGAAAAGCAAATGATAAAGAATTAACATTTTAAAAAAGAAAGAACATTAAAATTAATTCAACCTAAAAAGATTTTGAGACTTATGCTTATTACCTGGGCTTCTTTAGGGTATGGAGAATAACTTAAATCTTGGGTGGGATACTAAAATAGTATTGCTACAGGCCATGTTAACTGATATTGAGCATACAGAGTAATTTCTCCTCTGTGAACTCACTTCCCAGTCAAATTCATACTATAGTTTAAATTTGTGTTTCAACCAGAACATAAAAATATGAAGGCATCATAGTTAGCATGGAGTAATTGAGAACTGAGAACTCTTCAGTCTGTTCCTGTTGCTGCCATTCCCTGTGGTAATTGCAAGAGGAAACATATTTAAATTTGGCAACCTTGAAATGAATGTAAAGTGTTTTTTTCCCTCCATAAAACTTTATAACACTGGACCAAATTGTTTCATGCCACAATGGAAAGGAAGCTTGTAAATTTAGCTTCTTGGCTTGTAAATTAGGGTTCAATGTAGCATCCACAGATGGTTCTAAAGCAATGGGAAGATGCAACCCAAGATCTAGGTTTCTCCTTTGCAATTGTTTGGAACCATCGATTGATACAGAAAGCTGCAGCCAGGATGCTGACTGGAGTGTGTCATAGGGATAAAGCCCTATATGGTTTGGGACCAACATACCTGAAGGACTGCTTAATCTAGACATGTCAAACATACAGCCTTGGGGGCAGAACCAGCCCATTCAGGGCTCTTATCCAGTCCATGAGCAGGTGGGGGAAACCAGTGCAAATGTGGACCAGAAGGGCCTCCATTATGGTATTATACTCCCAGCTGGGGTCCCTTCCTTACTCAAACATGGGCCCGCCTCAGGGTCTTTCCCCAGATCTCCAGGGATTGCCCAACCTGGAGTTGGCAACCATAAGGGGTGAGAAGGTACCAGTTTGGCCCTGAGGTCTGTGTAGCCAGCCCCCTTGGGGCCTGCCTGCTGCCCTTGGCCAAGGCACTGGGCCAGGGTGTGCTGCCTCTGGCCAGAGCCCATTGGGCTCCTGCTTCTACCATCTGGGCTACTGGAAAGATGGCTGGCTGCTCATGTGCAGCAGGCAGAATCTATTTGGCCTCACCTCCCCAAGCCCAGCCGAGTGGCTTCCCACTTACAGGCAGCCCAGGGAAGGCACCTGTGGGCACAGGTGCCTTTGGAAAGCCACTGGGCAGCTTGCCAAATGTGCCCACTAATGTAAGCATGTGAATGGAGCAACTAGCTAGGCCAGGAACACTGTGTGCAACAGCCTGGGTGAGAGAGAAAAACCCAGCACTTATGTAAGGGACACCGTGTGTGCAGAATGCCAAGGGCGAGGGGTGGAGGAGGCCCACCGAGTCTGAAGAGCTGGACCCTGCTAATCTGCTGACCCAAATGTGTGTGGCAATAGCTCTCTGTGCTGTGCAGAGCTTCTTGTACTTATTAAGCAAAGAGTGATTAGTTAGGTACTGAGGAGGGGTGTGGGTCATGGTCAGTGGTAAAATATCTCCAGTACCTGGCATTATATTTTATGGTACGCATGGCCCAGCCCAACAATGTGACATTTATGTCAGATCCGGCACTTGTAACAAATGAGTTTGACACCTCTGACCTAATCCTGTACGAACCTGCCTGACAATTGTGGTTATCTTTGTGGGCCATGCTTTGGGTTACCACAGCTTCTGAGATTAGGCAGGTGGCAACTGGGGAAAGATCCTTCTCGGTTATAACACTAAAGTTCTGGAACTCTCTTCCCAGAAAGATTCATGTGTCCCCTTCTGTTGCCATTTCTACCAGCAGGTGAAGACTTTTTTTGTTTGTTTGGCATTCCCTCAATGACCCTACCTTCCTAACCAATGTTTTAAAGTTTTATAAGTATTTTAACTGGTAAGTATGTATTTTAACTATGTTTTTAAAATCTTATAAAATTGTTTTAATGGCATATGTTTGCAAGGGGGAATGATTTTAATAGACTTATCATGCATGTTTTAAATTGTTAGCCACTATGGTAGTCCTTTGTAAGGGAAGAAAGGTGGGACATTAATTTTGTAAATTTTGTAAACATCAGCAGCAGCAGCAGCATCAGTATTATAATTATTATTATTATTATTTATTATTATTATTATTATTATTATTATTCACAGTCAGTTGGATAGTGCTCTGCAATTTGAGATCTAGCCAAGTTCTTGGGAATTGCAGATGTACCTTGGCAGGATTCTTGCTGTTCCAAGCAACACTGTCTTCTGGAGCTCAGCTAGTGTTATTTGTTCAATGTTTAGAATGTCAAGGTGTTTACTGAGACTTCTAGGCACTGCTCCAAGGGCTCCAATGATGACTGGTACAATGGTAACCTTCTTCCCCCAGAGGCATTCTAACTCTTTTTGTATGTCTTGGGATTTCATGATCTCCTCCTGTTCTTTCTTTTCTGTTCTGCTGTCTCCTAGGATTGCAATGTCAATGATCCAACCCTATTTCTCATTTTTTTCCTACAATTGTGATATCAGGTGTGTTATGTGCCAGGTTTTTATCTGTTTGTAATTGGAAGTACCAAAGAATCTTAGTTTTATCATTCTCCATGATCTTGTCTAGTTTGTGCTCCCATGAATTTGGGGCTGATGGTATGCCATACTTTCTGCAAAGATTCCAGTGCAACATAGCTATACCTCTATTGTGATATTCTTTATAGCCAGTTTGAGCAATTTACTGCAGGCACTGACCATGGGGTTGACTCTGTCACCCTTTGTCTTGCAAAGTTGACATTTGCTGTCATCACTGGTCTCCTGAACCTTGGCTTTCAACTAGAATAACTCCTTCAGTTCCACTTCCAGATGTTTTCACTATCAACTTTATTCTCTATGTCTTCCAAATATTGCCCATGCAAGTGCTTTTCCTTCCAGTTGTCAAAGTGAGTTTTTATTTCAGTCTTTTTGTAATCTTCTTTGGTTTCTGTGACTTTAAATAAGTCTGCCTTGTACACTTTAACAAGAAGCTTCTCTTTGCTTTTCTTGATGTAGTCGTTCAGTGCCCATTTTTCTTCTTCAACTGCTTGCTCTTCCACCTAATTTTCATGGTAAGTAAAGATGATCAACATCACTTCTAGGGTGTAGTGAGTGTCGCATTTTCATTATCTTGTGGGTTTTGCAGTCTATTGCTTCTTATTCTGCTTGTTTCCAATTGATAATGCCAGTTGTGTGTCTTAGAACTGTGACTGCCCACTGTTACTTGCCTTTACCATGTTGCCCCCATTTAATTTTGTTTGCAGTATCTTTTTAACTCTTTGGTAGTACTCCTTGGTTGTATTTTTCTTAACAAGGATATGTTTGGTGTTGTCAGCTTCCAAAATGCCAAGATATTTGTAGCTTTCTTCAGAGCCCAGTGTTTTGATGTTGTAGTTTGGCTTCGTAATTTCTTCTTGTTCAATTATCTTCTCTCTGTTCAGTGCTAATGCTGCATATTTGTCACGGCCAAATTCCATTGCTATATCTTTGCTCAATATTCAAACTGTATTTAGTAAAGAATCAATCTCTGATTATAACTTTCCATACATTTTTAAAGGTTTGTCTGGTCCTATGTACAGTTGGCCCTTGGATTGCTAACTAGTATGAGCACATGAAGTCTGATCTATAAACACTATCAAAGCAACACAGTAGTAATATATAAATGAGGCACAACAGAGGACTCTTCCAAACATGCACTTCAGATTGTGTTTCCTTATTCAGCAGTATCACAATAAGGCTTCTGGGGGTCAACATTTCTCTGCCTGTAACAGCAAACAGTTACAATAAGTCTGCTTTTCTTGTTCTCTCCATCCTGATAATACCATTTCAAAAGTTATCTAATAAACATGTGCTCCAGCACCCAGAACTGAAGACAAGAGACAACAAATGTGTGGATCAAACTATGCTTTATTACTGAATGATCTATAGCAAATTAACACCGCACTTACTTTAGTGTGGGTTTCTGCTAATGGTACCATGGCTACTAGTGGCCTAGAACCTACCACTCTGCTCAGTGAAGTTTAAAGCCTCCCTCCATCTTATGGAGTTTCTTTAAACTTAAATGGCATGTTCTGGCACTTAACGGAAATTGGAGGAAGTCCCCTTAGAGTAAAGGAAGGCTTCAGACTTTACTGAGCAGAGTGATGGGATCCCAGCCAATGTTTTGGGCAAACCCACCCTGATTCCAAATTTGGCCAGTATTGCTACTGTCTTCATTTATTTTTGCTTGTACATAAAACAATACTAAGAAGTGAAGCCTCATTTCCTGCCTCCGATGGGTCCCTTAAATAACTAAGTGCTTGATAACAAAGGAATGAGCCAGTTTGGTGTAGTGGTTAAGTGTGCGGATTCTAATCTGGGAGAACCGGGTTTGATTCCCCACTCCTCCACTTGCACCTGCTGATGTGACCTTGGGTCAGTCACAAGCTCTGGCACAGCTGTTCCTGAAAGAGCAGTTTGTGTCAGAGTTCTCTCAGCCCCACCTAACTCACAGGGTGTCTGTTGTGGGGAGGGGAAGGGAAAGGAGTTTGTAAACTGTTCTGAGACTCCGAGTGAAGGGCGGGGTATAAATCCAATCTCCTCCTCCTCCTCCTCCTCCTCCTCCTCTTCTTCTTCTTCTTCTTCTTCTTCTTCTTCTTCTTCTTCTTCTTCTTCTTCTTCTTCTTCTTCTTCTTCTTCTTCGGTGCTGTTCAAAGTGTGTCCCCTCCCAGCCCAACTCGTAGCTCAAGACAATGGTAGACTGTCTAATGAATGGCTTTTCATCCATTGTTGCCTTAAAGTGCTTGCCAATTGGCTGTATTTATACTCTAACAACCCCCACTATTCCTGTGATTGATAGTTATAGCCTAACCAGCCCAAAGACCAGGTGAAATTATAATTAATCCATCAGTCTCCTGAACAATGTGGAGTAAGTTTAAAAAAGTCCCCTTTCCATGCCAATTTGAAGCAACCCCCCAAACTGCTCAAATCCTAACAGGTAACCAGCAAATCCCACATTTTTCTACAGATAGGGTGCGTGGCCCCTCTCTTGGATACACACCTTAACATGGTGGTGGTGGGGTTGTGTGTCAGCAAAGCTGAGAGCAATACTGTCAGGGGTCTAAACTACTAGCAGAGTCACTCTTGGTAGAATGGTCACAGCTGAGACATCAGACTAAGATGCATCCACCCCCTTTGGGGATCAATGGTCACATCACCAGAAGAGAATGGACAGTTCCAATAGTCATGGGGGCAGAGGAATCCTCCAAAGGTTGCTGCTGGGGACCAGCAGGAGGAGGTGACACTGGTGGAGTATCTTTCATAGACAATGACATTGGACACTACAGCTAACCCTGATTAGTACTACACAGAAGAAGGGAATAGTAAATCACTTCTTAACAATAGTAAACTACTTCTTATCTCAAAAACCCTTTGATGAGACAATCCAAAATGAGAGATATAGTGCTGGAAGATGGAGCCTCCAGATCAGGTAGCACTCAATCAGCTTCTGGGGAAGAGCTGAGGACAACTATGACTAGTGCTAATCTTAGTAACACAACTGGACTAAAGCTGAAAGTATGCACAGTTGTTGATGTGAATGGATGCAAAAGGAAAGTCCAAAGCTGTTTCACATATATAATAGAAACATGGAGCATGAGAAGTATGAATTAAGGTAAACTTGAAATTGGAGAAAAAGAAATGGAACATTTAAACATTGCAGTCTTGGGAGTGGGCAAACTAAAGTGGACTGGATTAGGAGATTTTATGTTAGAAAATTACAAAGTGTTTTACTCAAGGAATGACAAACACAGAAGGAATGGAGTTGTTCTAATAGTAAGGCAAGATGTAGCCCAGGTAATCAGGGGCTATAATGCAAAGTCTGATCAAATAATATCAATCAGACTTCATAGGTGACTGGAACACCAAAGTAGGAAACAAAGCAGAATCAAATATTATTGGAAGATTTTGGCAAGGAATGTGAAATTAAGCAGGAAAGCAAATCATAGAATTCTGTAAAGACAACAATTTGTTCTTTGCAAACCCATTCTTCAGGCAACCAAATTGGCAATTGTATATGTGGACATCACCAGATGGCCAATGCAGAAATCAAATACATTACATCATTGGAAACAGGAGATGGGGCAGTTCTATTCTCTCTGCTAAATCAAAACCAGGAGCTAATTGTGGTAGAGATCATGAATCATTAACATCAAAAATTAGAATAAAGCTGATGAAAAACACCAAAACAGTCATAATGCCAAAATTCCCCATGCAACATTTCTCAAGAGTTTAAAAACCATGTAAACAACAGATCTGCATTACTATGTTAAAGGGAATGTGAACCAAAAGAACTATGATTTGAAACTAGAGACATTACCAAGGAAGAATGCACAAAGACTATTCCTGTAGCCAAAAGAAAAGAAAAGCCTCAATGGATGACTGATGAAACTCTTAAAATTGCTAAAGATAACAGAAACAAAGATAACAGAAACAAAATCCAAAGCCTAAATGTAGCACTCCAGCAACTCATACATAGAGATAAAGACAATGTCAGACTCCTGGACAAGTTATTCTCAACAACACTCTCTTTGGCAGTGTTATGTTTTTTGAGTTAATAGCAAGTTCCAGGTCTTAACAGTACTTTGTTAGATCTAACGATTTTGGCAGGTACAATCAAAGATATAGGCTATTCAAATGTAACCCCTCCTAAGCCCCACTCATATGTCACATTCACTCTGTCCAGCTCCAGCATCTCTATCCCCCCTTCATCTGGAAAAATATATGATCCCATTATCTACTAAGCAAGCTGGCACCAGAAGTCTCAAGGACATTCCTCTGGGAATAGAGGAAGGCTTCTTCAGATGAGTTACGCGTCTAAGATAGAACAGCCACACACACGCCGCACTCATACACCCCACCTAAGGAATTCCCCTCTCCCAGCATCTATGGAAAACTGAGCAGAGCAAGGTTTGACAGACAACTATTTAATGACTAGTGTAAAGAAATAGAAGAGAACATCAAAAAGGAAGAACAAGAGATCTGTTCCACAAGATCCAAGGAATCAAAGAGAAGCTTAAACCACAGGCACGCTGAAAGATCATCACAGAAGTACATTAAATGAATAGGACAAAATAAAGAAAAGATGGAAACAATACACTGAAGAACTGTACAAAAGAGATGAAAGGATAACAGATTCCTTCCAAGAAGCATCTTTAGAAAGTGAAGTGACAGCTGCATTGAGAGCAATTGGGAGAAACAAGTCACCAGGAGTAGATGGAATATCAATAGAGTTTTTCCAAGCCACAGGAGCAAAGTCAATCAAAATCTTAACAAGATTGTGCCAAAAAATATGGAAAACAAAAAAAATAGCCCACAGACTGGAAACACTCAATTTACATCTCAATTCCAAAAAGAGGAGACGTCAAAGACTGCAGCAATGATCAGACCACCACTAATTTCTCACACAAGTAAAGTGATGCTCAAAATCTCACAACAAAGACTGTTACCATATATGGAATGAGAAATGCCAGATGTTCAAGCTGGATTCATAAAAGGAAGAAGCACTAGAGATCATATTGTAAATGTACACTGGTTACTGGCACATACAGGAGAATTTCAGAAAAATATCACCTTGTGTTTCGTAGATTACAGCAAAGGTTTTGACTGTGTGGATAATGAAAAGCTATGGTCGGCTTTAAATGAGATGGGTATGCCACAGCATTCGGTTGTTCTGATGCACAATATATACTCCAGACAAGAGGCCACTGTTAGGACAGAATATGGAGAAACAGAATGGTTTCTGATTGTCAAAGGTGTCAGACAAGGATGCATTTTATCTCCCTGTCTCTTCAATCTGTATGCAGAACACATCATAAGGAAATATGGATTAGATTTAGATGAAGGTGGAGTAAAAATTGGTGGAAGGAACATTAACGATTTGAAATATGCAGATGACACCACATTATTGGCAGAAAACAGTGAAGACTTGAAAAGACTACTGATGAAGGCTAAAGCAGAAAGTGTCAAAGCAGGATTACAGCCAAACATCAAGGAGACAAAAGTAATGACTACTGGGGAATCACACAACTTTAAGGTTGTTGATGAACATATGAAACTGCCTTATACTGAATCAGACCCTTGGTCCATCAAAGTCAGTGTTATCTACTCAGACTGGCTGTGGCCTTCCGGGGTCTCAGGCAGAGGTCTTTCACATCACCTACTGCCAGATCTTTTAACTGGAGATACTGCGGATTGAACCCGAGACCTTCTTCATGCCAAGCAGATGTTCTACCACTGAGCCACAGCCCCTCAAGATTTTCTATTCCTTGGCTGCATCATCAACCAAAAGGGAGACTGCACTATGTCAGAAGAAGGTTGAAACCAGGGAGGGCAGCCATGAAGAACCTAGAAAACATCCTTAAGTGAAAGGATATGTTGCTGGCAACCAAGATCAAGTTAATTCATGCTATAGTATTCCCAATTACTATATTTGGTTTTGAAAGCCTGACAATGAAGAAAGCTGACAGGAAGAATGTAGAGTCCTTTGAAATGCGGTGTTGGAGGAGAGTTTTACAAATACTGTGGACCACCAAAAAGATGAGTAAGTGTGTCCTAAACCAAATCAAGCCTGAATTCTCCCTAGAAGTTAAAATGGCTAAACTGAGGCTATCATACTTGGGTCACATTATGAGAAGATAAGAGTCACTGGAAAAGACAGCAATGCTAGGAAAAGTTGAAGGCAGCAGGAAGAGGATGACACAACATGAGATGGATGGACTCAATAAAAGAAGCCAGGGCCCTCAGTCTGCCAGACCTGAGAATGGCTGCCAACAATAGGGACCTTTGGAGAATGTGAATTCATAGGGTTGCCATAAGTTGGAAATGACTTGACAGCACTTAACACACACCGGGTGAGCGGGCCTACTGGCAAAATGGCTACAATGGAGAGTGGGAGTCCACTTTTACAGCTGCTCCCAACCCCCTTTCCCTTTGGCTGGATGCACAAGAATAATACAGTCCAGCCTAGCCTCATGTTTCATTCAAAAGTGGGTCTTGTACGTAAATTTATTACAGTTTGATTAGGTGGAAACTAGGTCTTTTATATAGAGAAAGACCTCATCTTAATTGCAAAGCTTCTGAAGCTGTTTTTGAGATTTTACCATGTTGCTGGCTGTGTTTTTATAAGCTGTTTGTTGGGATCCTTGCGTTGCAATGTGCTTAATGACAGTTAGCAAGCATTCAAGCAGAGTGTCAGAGATAGACTTTTTATATCCTGTGTCTTAACACTAATGATAATACTCAGATTCTTTTTGGACGGCATTTTAAATTAGCCATGAAGAACATGGCAGTGACAGCTGAAAGGGGTGAACCCAGATTGAAAATCCACAGATCGTTAATTGCTCTGCAATCTCCATAATAGGTGAGAACTTCAATGCATACACATATTTCAGTAAATACTCCATTGCAATCCATTCATTAGTGACTTGTGAAGGTTTTGTTCCTTCTTTTATTCCACTCTTCATAAATTTACCAACAAAGGATGTAAAACGTATACTTTGAAATGTTATAGCTATTATTTTGCTCCCGTCAGTAAGGAGCTTTGCTTTTCAGTTTTAGGATGGTGGAAATTAATACCTAAGGATGTATTATGAGTTAGTGAGCCTCCCCTTAAAGTAAGAAACATTTGGAATGCCCTTATCTTAAACTAAAAAGAAAACATGAATGGAGAGAACTTAACCTTTCACAGCCTCAAAAGTATTATATTGAAAATGATACCAATAAATGATAAAAGCTTTGCAAAGGCTGCTAGGAATGGTCTTTCCCACATTCCTGGAGGAGACACAGTTGTGATTTACTTTAGGTTCCCTGTGTAGTTTTTATATGACTCTTCATGTAAGTTTTTGAAAAAAGAATCTATTGAATTGCAGAAATGCTGAGCTTTACAATGGTGAATATGGCTTGACAAATATGCTATATACAAGGGGGAGACCCGTGATACTCGCGGGGGGGGCAGTCTCTCTCTTTCCCCCCTTCTCTCTCTTCCCCCCCAGTCTCTCTCTCTTTCCCCCTTCTCTCCCCCCTCTCTCTTCGCCCCACAGTCTCTCTCTCCCCCCTTCTCTCTCTTCGCCCCCAGTCTCTCTCTTTCCCCCCTTCTCTGTCTTCCCCCCCACAGTCTCTCTCCCCTCTCCCACCTGTTCTCTCTCTTTACCCCCCGTCTCTGTCTTTCCCCCGTTGTCTCTCTTCCCGCCCCCTCCGGTCTCTCTCTCTCTCTCTCTCTCTCTATCCCCCGTTGAAGCTTGGCCTCGCCGGCCTCCCTCCCCTCACCAGTCTCTCTTCCCCCCGACTCTCTCTCTCTCTCTTTCTTTTTCCCCATGTACCGAGGCCCGCACGGCTTACATCCGCCGGGCCTTGGCAGTCTCTCTTCCCCTCCCCGACTTTCTTCCCCCTCCTCACTTGTGTCTCGCCGCCGCCGCTGGGCCTCTCCTGGAGCAGGAGGAGAGCGGCCACTTTCGCTTTCTGCGGCTGGCCGGCGAGGTGGGGGGATGCGTCGATGCTGCTCCTTGGACCTCCTGTGCTCTGGCTGCTGCTGCTGGAGGCAAAGGTGGGCACGCGGGAGAGCGCCGCGGGGCCGGGGAATGGGCGAGGGGCGGTGGCGGGGGTGTCTCTCAGAGCGGCTGTTTCCTCCCCCCCGTCCGGCTCCGAATCGAGGCTGCCTCATGCCTCGCTGTTCCCCCGGCCGCCTGCCTGCCTGCCCAGCCGCCTCCGAGGCAGCGGCAAGGTCGGCTACAGAGCGTTTGTGCGCATGCGCATGAACGCTCTGGCACTTTCGGGGGGATTTAAACATCCCCCCGATATTTTGTTTTAGTTTTCAGATTTTTGTGCACCCCTGGGGACTGCCCCAAGAGTGCACAAAACTCTCCCTGCCCCCCAAGTCACCCCGGAGCGCGGATTTAGCAATCCGCACTCACAGGGCGACTTGGCTATTAGTATAAGTGATATTCAAAACTGGAAAGATGAATGATAGAAAAGAGTAAAAGAAGAATCAAACATTGATAATGGTCAACAAATATATTTCACCATTTGAGTGGCAAAAGGTAAATTTCTGTTAAATTTTCAACTACTTTTTCAAGTTATTAGGAGGAGCAGAAATTATTGTAGCCTAGCACCATTGATTACCATTTTTAAAATGCTGAAATTGAGCAAAATTGGCCCAGACAATTGAAGTATCATGATCAAAGTATGACTGGGGAAACCCAGTTCAAATCCCCACTTTGGCATGAAGATGACCTTGGGGCGGCCACTTTTTCTAGATGAGAGGCTAAAATTGGGGAAAGATTACTACTTATGCTGCTCTGAGCTTCTTGCATTAGCAATGTTCTATTTTTGAGCTTTTCTTTCCAAATTTTGAACAGAAGATTGTATTGGGTTTGTGGTACTGCGTGTGGTAAATAAACTCCCAAGAAGTATATGCAAAAGTAAAACTTACATTTATTCAAGTAGATTCAGTTCACATTCAGGTTGCAGTTGAAAAGAGAGATAAAAGCCTAATCTAAAGAATACTGTCCCTATCACAAGTGGCCAGACAATCCAGCATCATGTATGTGGGAATCATGACAACATTGTTTCTACAGGAAAAACCTGCAGAGACATGTGACTCCAGGAAGAACCATGTGAAGAGTGAAGAACAAAGGGGCAGAGAGAGAGAGGAGGGATCAGAGAGCAGCTCTAGGTTAAGAACAAAGAGAGGTATCCCATGCAAGGAGATAATACTTATACACACTTAGAGTGATGTAGGGTCCCCCAATGTTCAGGTATGCTGAGTCACTGAGTGTGAATTTCATCAGACTGAAATTGACTTTTTAGGGTACCATATCACTCAACAAGGTCTGGGGATGGATCCCAAGAAGGTTCAAGATGTGGTGGGGTGGATGTGGGGTGGGATCCCCCCCAAACCTGGAGACAATTACAATCCTTCCTCGGGTTCACCAATTTTTATCGCACTTTCATCCCCAATTTTGGCCAGGTGTCACTGCCCCTCACTGACTTGTTAAAAATAAGAGGAAGGGTCCCGAGGCGAGCAAAGGGGGGAGCAAATTGCATTGGACTCCTGAATGTCAACAAGCGTTTGAGGATCTCAAAAAACTATGCACATCAGAGCCCATCCTCCACCACCCAGATGAAAATAAAGGTTTTATTGTACAGGTGGATGCTTCTGATGTGGCAATGGGAGGGGTGATATTACAGCACGGCACAGACAGCAAATTGTGCCCCCTGGCACATGTATCCCAGTTTCTAAACACAAGGCTGCATAAGGTACACAGTGCGGCATTCCCATGATCTTTCCAAGAAATTTAGATTGAACACGTTCTATTGTGCCATTAAGTGCACTTATCCATATTGGAATACCATACATGAGTTGGGGGATTACTTTGGCCTTGAAGACTTTTAATGCAGCTGATATGAATTGATTGCCTCTGGTGTAGAAGAATCAGGAAAAGGCAGAAGCATTTATGTTTGCCATATTTATTGGTAAATTACGCTGCACAGACCAAGATGCATTATATGTATTGAAAAAGGTCTCAGGGGCAGAACATAATTGGGCATTTTGGGACAAGGAAGCAGCAGCAGTGAAGCTCGCCCTTACAACCTGGCGCCACTGGCTAGAGGGAGCAAGGGTACCTTTTGAGGTGTGATCATAAAAACCTGGAAGCATTAAGAACCCCGTGCCGCTTGAATGCTAAACAGGTGTGATCGGCAGAGTTCTTTTCAAAGTTCCATTTTACCATAAAGTACCTTCCCAGAAAGGCTAATTTCTTAGCCGATGCCCTCTCCCGCCTCCCGCAGCAGACCAGCCAATGTGATGAGGTCACTGACACGGTATTCTCCCCTACCCAGTTGGGAGGGGCAGTGATGACGCACAGCCAGGCAAAAGCGATGGGGCGGTGGAGCTGAGCAAATGGTTAGAGAAGTTCAAAGCAGCTCTCACCCCCCACAATTTAGAGACTATTAGCATGGAAGGGCTACAGCAATGAAACAATGGTAGCTGGTGTACAGAGGACAAGACCTATGTACCTGAGACTTGAAGGGGGGGACATTTTGATGCAAGATCATGATAATAAACTGTCAGGGCATTTTGGTTACTTAAAGACTTTACATTTAATCCAACACCAGTTCTGGTGGCCGGGAATGCGGAAGTTGTATCAATGAAGCTTCATTGATACAACAATCCTTATTTTTTAACACTAGGGCTTCTTCTTCTACTGGTGATGGCAGTAGCGGCAGTAGCGGGAATGCGGAAGGACATTTCTAAATACATAGCTATGTGTCAAACCTGCATAATGAGTAAGCAGCGTGGGGGGAAAGTACCTGGCCGCCTCCAACCGCTAGAAACCTCCGAACGACCGAGGGCTGTGATTTTTATGGATTTTATAACTGACCTACCCAAAAGTCTTTGGAAATCAGTCATATGGGTGGTAGTTGACTTGCTTTCTAAACAGGCTCACATCATTCCTTGCAAGACCATACCCACTGCCAAACAGTTGGCTACTCCGTTCTTGCAGCATGTCATAAGGTTACATGGGATTCCAAAGAAGGTCATCTCCAACCTCGGGTCCCAGTTCGTGGTGAAATTTTGGAAGGAATTAATGGCATTGTTGGGGTGGAAAGGGGCCCGAGTAGTAGCCATCATCCAAAACTGATGGACAGATGGAATGCACTAATCAGATTCTGGAGCAATTTTAAGGTGTTATGTTAATTATCAACAAAATGACTGGGTGCAACTATTACCTTTTGCTGAATACAGTTATAATAATTCTCTTCATAGTTCCATTGGGATGACACCTTTTATGGCAGTACATGGCTATGAGGGAGACCCCTGCCAACTGTGAACTTAAATGAACCAGTCAAAGGGGATGCCCAGCTATGGTGGTCTAATGTGACAAAGAACTGGGAAATCTTACAAAAGACATTGAACAAGGCTAAAGAGGACTATAAATGCTATGCAGATGGCAAGCGCAGCCCCAAATGGGAGCTAGCTCCAGGGGATTCTGTGTATATTTCCACCAAACACAACAAGGGACTACAACTATGGAGAAAACTGGAGTGGAAATATGTGGGACTCTTTAAAGTGTCGAGGGTGATCAATAAGGTGGCTGTTGAGGTGGAACTTCCTAAAAATCTGTTTTATTCACCCTGTCTTTCATTTCAGCCTATTGAAAAGGGATCCCGGACCCTCGCCCTGGACTACTTGTCCACCAGCTCCACTTCCTCTTCTGATCGATGGGCAACTCCACCATGTGATGGACATTATCCTTGACTCACGTGTCAAGAAAGGACAGTTGCAGTACCTGGTCAAGTGGAAAAACTTTGGGCTGGAACAAAATGAGTGGGTTACTGCTAAGCATGTGAAAGCTGCCCAGTTAATTAAAGAATCCAATCGCTATCACCTTCACAAGCTGGGGGGGGGGTGAAGTATGAGGGGGGCAGCATGTCAGGCTCGGGCTTTTGACCAACTGTACCTGTTATATTCCTGCCATAATGATTGCTGTAACCTTTCCCCCTTCTTCTCCCCTGCCCTGCCGTATGGCTATGTTCTTATTGCTTACCCTCACCTGCCTCAATGTAAGATGAGATTTTTAATGGAACTTAAAACCCATTGTCTGTGAGGCTTGTTAAACACTGAGGTTGGCATTGACAAGTGGAGGAAGCAGTGTGTGTGGCCATGCAAAAAACCCCACCAAACTACTACATTGTTTAAAAAGGAAAAAAAAGTTACTTTTGCATGTACAGGGAGTTCAAAATCCTCAACAAGAGAATCTCTAATTGACTAAAATGGCAACAGTCTAACATCTATGATGATTTTGATAACAGCCATATATATATAATTTAAGAAAGTGACTCTAGTAATTGTTGGAAATAACTGGTAAAAATACTTAAATATTCAGAGATTGCAATGGATCTTTGCTTTACTGGAGAGGAGGCATTTTCTTCTATGTAAAAATCTTTATTTCTAAAGGAAGAGTTCACAGGAAATCTACAAAACAACAAAGACATCTAAGACTACATCTTTACACTTTGACCACATGGTCTACAACAATGGAGATTCTTCTTCTTAACCCCTAGAAGGAAATCACCTGAATACATTAACCAATGATTGTGAGTAAACAGACTTTGGTTTCATGGGCTTTGTTTCCATTAGCTCTGCGCCAGGTTTCCTTCCAGGTCAGTCTAAACAAGGTCTAAACAAGGTAAGCACACATTAATCCTATAATGACTGAATTTTAGACCTTACAACACACATATTTCCAACAGTAATGAGAAAGAGATGCAGGGAAGAGAAAACCTGAAATGGCAAGATTTTAAAAAATGAAAACCACAGAGAATTAATCTATTCAGAAATTCAGAGCACTCCCCAGCCGCTAGCTGTTTTTGTGGCTTTTGGAGTACCTTTAAACCCCTGCTTTCTGCTCCATGCATGAACCACCATGAACTATATGAAGTTTTCTAAATGTTTGTGGAAGTTTGTGATGGTAGACCCATCATGACTTTCTGTTCCCAAACCACGAACAGAGGAAAATTTCTGATGAATTTTGCTTGGTGGTTTAGTTTGTTCCCATCCCTAGAGCCAGGACTCGCTAAAGAAGTGCTGGGAGCTGATCCTTCTCCTTAATCCCGTCCAGGATGAAAAGTCCCTCTGACTCATTTCTTCCCAGACAAGGGCATCTTGGAAGGCAGCATAGGCTGTTAGATCGTCACATGCTGAATCAGAGACCTGGAAGATAATTGTGATGGCACACTATTTTTTTTACAGTCCTTACTTAAAAGAACCTACAGCCTATTCTGTATCCAGAAGGTTCTTAAATAGGGAAGAGGCAAAAGCTGAATGGAAGAGCTCAACCTTTGCATGCCATACAGACTAGATGATATTGAACTAGAGAGACATTGTTCATACTCAGACAATTCCTTATATCCTTATATTAGGATGATACAGATGATTTAAATTTGTGGTCCTTGAAGGATAGTTCTTACAGTGGTTCTCATCAAGTGGAAGAGTAAGTCCTTGAATACATTAATGCTATTAAATGACATTATGGCCAATTTGTCTGCTTAAGTTGTATAAAAATTTCACCACCAGGGAAAGAATTATTGATTTCAAGCTGTCTTTGTTAACTTCAAGAGCTACTGTACTCTTATCTCCCTTCTCTTTATTGTTAATGATATTAAAAAATAAAGCTCTCTATAATGCATTCAGTTGTGCCTGATAAAACTATTCACATGGAAAGGTAGGGCATATATTTCTCTAGTTGAACTACAAAGTAGGGTTTTCATGACCACCAAAACAAATGTTTAGCACTGTTGCCTTTTATTTTCCTAGGCCAGTAGAAGGAAACTATTTCTTAATCCAAAATCATGGAGAATGAGAAATCTAAATCATGTTGTTGTTCAGTTGCACAGTCGAGTCCGACTCTTCATGACCCCATGGACCACATCACACCAGGCCCTCCTGTCTTCCATCCTCCTCCGGAGTTTGCTCTATTTCATGTTTATTGCATCAATAACACTGTCTAACCATCTCATCCTTTGTTGTCCCCTTCTTTTTCCTTCAATCTTTCCTTCAGTCTAAATCATATGTAAATGCTATTCCTTTAGACTTGAGAAGAATTTGCTTAATCTCCAGAGCTCAAACTTCTTATATTGTTTTCTCCATTTCTGTTCTGGACAAGGCCAGACTTACCAAGTGAATAAGGAAGTTGTTTGTAGCAGCAGTTGCTTCATCCATCTATCTATCTATCTATCTATCTATCTATCTATCTATCTATCTATCTATCTATCTATCTATCTATCTATCTATCATCTATCTATCTTCCCAATTAAGCTAGTACTGGTCATATAGTGATAGCCTTGAGCAGAAAATAAAATTATAAAATTGGGTTGCCAGGTCCCCCTCAAAGTCCTCAGGAGGGGACTTTGGGGGGCATTACAGGAGGGGGTGAGGAGTCCCTAATGTGATTACATCACACAGTAGTGATGTCATCACATTGGGGAGTGGTGCCCCTGCCACTCCCCAGCAGTGTTTAAAAGCATCCTTTAAACGCTGCTGGGGAGAGGTGAGGAGGGGGGAGGCCATGCGCACCTGCATTCCAAGCCCTGAATTCTGCAACAGTTTCACAAAACCTCATCAGGCCATGACTGTATTGTGAGCACTGTGACTTGAAACCTCTCATGGTAACTTTCTACAGCACTGAAACATATTTCTCAAGAAGAAGATCTGCTGTTCTGAAAAGTCACCATGCACCAATGTATCTTTGTCACTGTGATCACAGACAGTCCTGGTGTAGTAAGGACCCACATGGAACTGTTTCCAGACTACCTTTCCATCATGCAGCTGCTAATCATTCAATTGGACTGAGCAACAGCAAGACTTAGCAACTGAATACTGGTAGCAAAATAAAAAGGAATCAGGTGGCACCTTAAAGATAAGCACAATTTATTCCAGCATAAGCTTTTGTGTGTCAGAGTTTATTTCATCAGATAAATGTACATCCATAGTGGGTATATTTATACTTGCAGTTATAAGCACAGAAATGCAGGAGTGGAGAGATGTTACAAATAGAGGCCAGTTTAAAACAGTAACCAATCAAAGACAAATCAGCCCCTTCAGAATGGGTGAGGAACAATCCCAGCTCCTGATACACATAGGCAGAGTAAGATTAACCTAAAATCAAAGAAGAAATTCATTATTTTACTCAACTACTGAACAGACAGAAAACATGACTCTGTGTTTGAACATTTCATGGGTTGGATCCAGGGGAAGATTTCTGCATGTGCTAGAGCCCTTGTACAAGTGACAATGCACTAAAACAACTACACTTGCAACTCATACCAAGTTTAACCTTGCATTTCCACTTGAGCAAGACATTGTGCAACTCATTACAGGTACCACACTATATCTATGGCTACTGCTTCCACACACAGAACTGCACTAAGTGAATTTTCATTTCCATTCATGCATTGCTGGATCTACCACCATATGTGTTTAAGCAATTGGGATAATGAGCTGACACTGATATAAAGTCTTGTCACTCCACCACAACCTACCTGCCAATGTTGATACAGTATATTGAATAACTTCGGGGAGATGTTATTCAACATACTGGCCACCATCACATTCAGTTTTTGATAACTTTGGTCTGCTCTCCTTTGCTGATGCTGACAGGATCCTGGATGCCATTAGGCCAACTACTTGCCTCCTAGAGCCATGTCCCTCATGGCTGGGAGAGAGGGTGTGGGGTTCCTCGGGGAGCAGCCCTCTCCCCGATATTATTCAACATCTATGTGCACCCCCTAGCCCATCTGGTGCAGAGTTTCGGGCTAGGGTGTCATCAATATGCTGATAACATCCAGCTGTACCCGCTACTGGACGGCTGCCTGGACACCACCCCACATGATCTAGCTGATGGTTTGGAAGCCATGGTGGGATGGTTAAAAAAGAGTAGACTGAGACGGAATCTGACAAAGAGGGAGGTTCTGTGGCTTGGAGGGGTGTGTCGGGGTTGGGGCATAGACTTTCCACCCTTGATGGGGTGCCACTAACACTGGCACAATCCATCAGGAGTTTGGGCATGGTCCTGGATGCCTCCTAAACTAGGGGGGCCAGGGTCACGAATATTGCCAGGGTGGCATTTTTCCATCTACGCCAAGCCCAGCAATTGGCCCCTTTCCTGTTGCATCCTGACCTAGCTATAGTTATCCATGCAATGGTCACCTCCAGATTAGACTACTGTAACTCTCTCTTTGCTGGCCTTCCCTTGAGACTGACCCAGAAACTCCAGCTGATCCAGAATGTGGCAGCATGAGTCCTGATGGGAACGCCACGAATGGCACATGTACAACCTGTGCTGTGCCTGCTACACTGGTTTCCAGTGGAATACCAAGTCAGATTCAAGGTGCTGATATTGATCTTTAAGGCCTTGAGTGGTCTTGGACCTGCATACCTTCGGGATCATCTCCTCTGGTATGTCCCCAGGAGAGCATTACGCTCTGCTGAGAGCAATCTGCTGGTGATCCCTGGCCCTAAAGATATCCAGCTGTCCTTGAACAGAGACAGGGCCTTCTCAGCCCTGGCTCCGACCTTGTGGAACTCTCTGCCAACTTCCATCATGGCCCAGCGGGACCTAATACAATTCCGCAGGGCCTGGAAGGCAGAGATGTTCCACCAGGCCTTTGACTAAGGACACCAATAGTTTTCCACCATAGCTGGCACCCTCCTTTCTTCCATTCTACCTGCTTTGGCCTCCTCCTTAACCTACCCATGGGATAGAAAAGCAGCCCAGAGTAGGTTTTTACTAAAATTAAGAACATCATCTGGAGACTATTAAATGAAGGATAATTGACTGTTGAGTTTAATCTGAAATTTTGTACTGTTTTTAACCTGTTGTAAATTGCCCAGAGCCTTGTGTACTCAGGGATTGGGCGACTCAAAAATGTAATAAATAATAATAGCATTAACTGTATCTAAATGGAATAAGTCCTTTTGATTTCAGTACTTTCAAAAACTGAATGTGCCTGCACCCTTACCCATATTTTACATAAGCAAAGAGGAGAAAAAAATAAATTCAGAAGAAACATCACCTCACTTACAATGGAAATATTATGTCCAGAAAGATGAAGATGTGGGAATAACAACAGAGGAAGTACAAGAGACAGTAAATATTGGGAAATGCAAGTGAAATTAGAAACCAGTTTGTTGACAAAAGTACATGATGAGGGCTTGATCCAACCCTCAAACTGTTTATATATCACTTATTATTAGGAGAAAAAATCTGCATCCCCATCTCATTTTGTTACTAGCTACAGGCTGCAAATCACTAGTCATTTCTGGTAGCCCTTTGAATCCTTTTCAGTTCTGCAATTATCCATCCATTACTTTAAAAAAATCTCTACACAAAAGTGATATGGTCAATTATTGTCCTGTCTCTTACCTGCTGTTTCTGGGCAAGGTGACTGAGAAGGTGCAATGATGGACCAACTTGGTTAACTCGTGTGTTCTGGACCTTGTCAGTCTGAGACAGACACCATGCTGGTAGCTTTAGCTGGCAATCTCCATGCCTCTTCATTGTTCCTACTGGATTTATTTGCTGCCCTTGGTACTGTAGACTATGCCATCTTGTTGAAACATTTGAAGGCAGAAGTAAGTATCAGGGTATCTGCTTTGGGTTGGTTTAAATAGTTCCTTATCGTCTGGACTCCAAGGGTTGGTGTTGGAGTATCACCAATATGAAATTTGTCCTGTGGGATTCCACAATGTGCAGTCTTATATCCCATGCTACTAAATCTTTGTGTAAGGCCCTTTTTTAAAAGAATTGCATGCCATCAATATGCTGACAATACCCAGCTCTATATGTCAGTAAGTAACTATTTCACCTGGCAATACAGTGGAGGTCTTGAGATTATTTTTGTTCATTGACTGCTGTGGTCAAATGGCTGAACAAACAATGAGAGTGAACAAACTGAAATGAACCCTGACAAGGCACGCGTAATGCTGTTGGGAAGTCTGAGGTCTTCGAGGACAATGTGCTTCTCACTTTTGATGAGATTCAGCTGACGCTTGTTGACTCAGTTAAAAGCCGGGTTTTATTGGACTCAGCATTACTTCTGGAGAAGCAAGTTAATGCAGCTACAAAAATGATTTCTTCCAATTTAGTTAAGCCCAGAAGATGGTCCCCTACCTTGACTCAGCTGACCTGGCCACCCAGAGCCATGCCATGGTGACACAGAAACTAGACTATTCCAATGCACTGTACATAGGTCTCTGCTCAAAGTTAATTTGGAGACTCCAGCTGCTGCAGAATGACACAGCTCAGTTATTATCAGGAGCTAGGTAGAGTATGCATATTATACCCATTCTGCAGTCTCCCCACTGATTGTTCAGTAGTTACCAGGTTTAATTCAAGGTTACTGGTTATCTTAGATAATGCCCTTCATGGACTTGGACCCTAGATCTCAGGACTACCTCACCCTCTATGCTCCACCATGATAGCTTTACTCATCTGAGCAGGGCCTTCTTCAGGTGCCACCCTGCAAACGGGCAAGATTAACAACTGCCTGTACACATGTGTTCTCTATAGTGGCCCCCAGGTTGCAGAATATCTTGCCTGAGGAAGTCAGGAAGGCTTTCACATATCCGGCATATGTAAAACAGAATTGTTCAGGAGAGTATTTTTATAAAATTAATAGGGCTATATTATAATAGAAAGGTTCAGGCAGGTGTTTTTATAAAAGAAACAGGACTGTGCATTATGCTACTGTATACAGTATATATTATCTATTGCTGTATGTATTATCTTGCACTCACTGCATTGCATTTCTACTTATGTTATACCATTTTCTTCATCGTTTAAGATGTCAGGTTTAACACTTACGTTTTGTTGCAAATTTCTGCTTGTTTCAGATTTCAGCAATCCTAGCCTAATTAGATTGCTTATTAGATGCTCCATCTTATTGATTTAATTGATTTACATTGTGTAATCTGCCTTGAGTCCCAGTAAGAAAGCTGGACTATAAAAATGTAAATAAAAACAAAATAAATAAATCTTGTTTAAACCAGAGGATATTCCTGTGAGCGCCACCTTAGCTTTCCCCTCTTCTAATCCTGAGAGGATAGGCTAGTCTTTGCTGATAGCTTCCTATAATCTTGGCAGATTTTTGTTACCTTTCTCATTTCTTCCAGGAACAGCAAAGTGTGCCTGTGATTTTTTTTCAAGAGTTTTCTACCATACTGTCATTGCTTCTCATTTTAGTAAAGTTCACTGTGTAGGTGCAGACTGGAATATTTAAAATTACAGAGAACTATCTGAAAGGAACAAGATATCTTTTCGAACTTTCTACCCTACTACAGGAGTGTGTGTGTGTGTGGCCTTAAGGGTTTTTGAAGAATCTGACAGTCAGCATCTAAGAGATGTCTACAGTATGGTCTGAAACTGGAGTCTGGCCTAAAATTCTAGAGCTGAACTCCAATATTAGCCATAGATTTACTGGGCAGTCTTGAGAGCTGCTCGTGTCTTCTTCATTTCTTGCCTCACCTCTAAAACTATAATTATAATGACCTACCTCACAGAGTTACTGATACACACTATAAAAAACTTTACATACTAGAGGATTTACAAAGATATTGAATTATTATACAATGGGAAGTAAAGCTCTAAATGTTAGCTATCCCCCAAGAAGAAGGGAGAACCACTGCATCTGATACACAGGAGCCCAAGATAATTTGCACCTCAAACCAAGGAGATGAGAACAGATATTGGATGGCAAATATGATGGACATGTAAGTATCTGTCAGAATTTGCAACCCTCTTGTCTCATGGATGAGTGGAGATGACAAGTAGCAATACTGAGTTACCTCGTCTTTCTCTTCTCTCTGTTGAAATCAAGACCAAATCATAATTGGTTTGATAGGTTATCTGTCAATTGTTGTACAGTTTTCTGTGAGACAACAACTGAATAGTAACTGGCCTGGTTGGATTTAATTTTCACTTTGTTCAACATCACATACTTCAAAATCATGTTCATATGTTGTTGAAAATATCATTAAAATATAACAATACTTTTAAAAAACAAATCCATAGGTCAATTAAATATTTATGATACTTTTATCTCACCTTTTTCGCTACCTTCATTATATTTATTTTATCTGCTGCCTTTCCTGCCAGCCTTGTGCCTCAAGGCAGTGTATATAAAAACTGGGTCAGAACTTTGATCACTAGAAAGACTTCCAGAGGATTATTGCCATTCTACCCTCCCACCCACAGTGCCCTATTTCTAGATTTACTGTAAACCAGTAAACCTGGTTGGGGCTATTTGTGTCAGATTTACAATGTCCACTTCATCAAGCTAGATTTTAATCACACGTACCAGGTCAGCTGCTTCTTCCCACACAGCCATCTTAAGCAAAGTTACACCATTCCAGGCCCATTTACTTCAATGGATTTATAGGGGTGTAGATCTTCAGGATGGCTCTGTAAATCATGTAGCAATGAGAGCAATATAAAGATCAATGTGAGGAGAATAAGAATATCTTCACCCACTTTTTAGGATGCATAGGAGATTGAACAACTTGTGAGCCTTTTCATGTCTCCTCAAATGTCTTCACCAATGAACATTCCCTTCACCACCATACCTCCCTGGCCCCTGTATCCCCCGAATATGATCAGGCTACATATGATAGATAAACAATCGGTTATCAGACACCAGAACCAATAACTAAGAAGAGCTCTGCTGAAACAGACCTGTGGTGCAGCTAGTCCAGCATCTTGTTTCATACTGTCACCTACCAGTTGTCTTGGAGGGCCAATGAACAGGGCATAGAGGCCAAGACCTTCCCTTGGTATTGTCTTTTAAGCACTGGTATTCAGAACCTAGCTGCCTCTGAATGTGGATTCACTGTGGCATAAGAACCTAAGTCCATAGATTTTCCCTGTAACTCTTGCTTCAGAAAAAGTTCCAACATAGTAATTATAGCCATAAATATTAGACTACCTTGCCAGTTTATAGCATAGATGGCCAAGCACAAAACTCCATGCTGGATGGAAGAGCCAGTAACCCTCTGACTTTTCTCTCTAGTGCCACCTCAATGGCAGCAGCACACAACAAATAAATCATGGAGATGCCAGGCACTAATTTCACTCAATACTGAGACAATGCAGCTTTAACTCCCTGTTCCTGAAAACTTCTAGTCACTAGCCAAAACAGCCACACCTTGGAAGGCAGATGTTCCAAGAAGAGAGGGGGCAGGTGGACTTGTTTATCCTCTCTCCCTCATAGGTGTTCTTTATCACACAGGTACTCAGAGTTAGGAATGCTTGAACACCTGCAGGCTCTGTTCACATTGTGTTTGCCAGCTGTGAGCAGAGAGCCAACAGTTTAGCTGCTCCCAAATTTTGCAATCCTGCTTGCCAGGTTAGTTTTCACATATCAGTATGGTACAGTACAGTACAATGCAATCATCTGCATTTCACACATGCATGTTGTCACACATCCCAATAGGAGTCCTAATTTCTCTCCTTTCCCACACACCTATTATAATTGTTCACCACTTGGCAACCAATCATGTAAGTAAACAGTGAACAAATTACTGGGTCAGCCAGTGATGATAAATAAACACTTAAAAGTTTTAATGTTGATGTTCATTTATGTCCAAGCTATTACCAAGCCAAGTTTGCACATGCCCATTTTCATACATCCTTATGGGACCTGTAGTAACCCCTGTGTTACAGAATTAGCTGATCTAACCATCCATTACTGTGGAATATAATTGATTTTATCTACTATACATATTCAAAAGCAGTTTGTACTGCAGAAATAAATAAAACTCAAGGTACACTACAGCAAGGCACACTACAGATCTGAGGTTTGGTGCATAAGAGATCATAGCTATCAACTCAGCATGTTCACTTGTTGAATCTGTTCACCCAGTTGTTCCCAACATCCTTAGTCACATCAACCCTGTGAAGTAAATAAGGTTGAAAGATAGTAACTCAATAAAGTCACATAATAAGCCTCGTGGCTGAGTGGAAATTAGAACTCAGGTCTCCCTGGTGCTAGTCTGAAATGCCAACCACCACACTTGCTCCCTTTTTTATTTCCATTTTCAATACATGTTTTAATAAATTACTTTTAAAAATAACTGTTCAGGTGCAGGTTATTCTTTGTATTAATGTTGTAGAGCTTATTATTGTAAAAACTAGACCAAAGGTTGAGCCTGCACTTTATGCTGTGTACTGTTCTTAGATTCTCATGCCTACATACAATAGTTTTCATGTATTGTTTACAGTTTGTTTAAAACTCTGTTGTATGTTGAGAAAGTGTCTCAGTTTGCTAATGGAACTCTTGAAATAATTAGCAACAATTACTAAAACAGAATATAAAGGCAGTTTGAAAATGGCCTACAGAATATCATCTAAAGTTCAAACAGACATTAGACAGCTCAGTCCTTCTGCTGCATCATTCTACATCAAAGGACTTTCCTCCTTAATCAGGATTTCCAGTGGAAAAACCTTGTGAAAATTTGGTAGCAAAACCTGAAAAGGAATCTTGTAGTGCCTTAAAGACTAAAAGATTTATTGAAGCATTAGCTTTTGTGGGCTAAAGCCCATTTTGACAGATGCATAAAGCAGAATCAGCAAAACATAGTCACATCAGGGAGGAATAAGGGGGGAAATGCAATAATATAAAAAGTATGGTATATGACATTTTTGTACAACATTTAAAAAGTATAGTGCATACACACAATGACCATTCAGAAAAGCCATACTGGATAATAAATTAACTTAGTGACAGTAAGTAATCAAAAACTCATGGTGGTCAAGAAAGGTATCAACTTTTTAAAATCACTGGTTGATACCCTCAAACCAGTTGATACCCTCAAACAGATTCCCTTGGATTTCCCCCTGCTCTTTTTCCACCCCTTGAAGGTCACCCCTGCACACATCAAGGCCATCCTGCCCACTCTGCACCTTCCACCATCCTCCCCCCTTCATCAGTGTACATGCTCCATTTCCCCTCTTCTTTTTTTTTACAAGCGGCATGAGTCTAGCAATATGAGACTGCTGTAGCCCAGCTGGTCTCACATGCTCCAAGCCCAGGTCACGCAGGCAGGAGCAGGTCAAAGGAATGTTCACAGTGTAGTCCAAACAGTCCAAGGTCAGTTGTTACAGTCAGAGAGAGTCCAAAGGCAGAGCCAAGCTGGTTCAAGAGTCACAGGAGTAGAGCAGAGTCAGGAATTGTGGTCGCAGGATTCATTCACAACAGCTCACACCCAGCTTTATGTAGCTTTCCCCTAATTAAGAACGTAAGAACATAAGAGATGCCAATGTTGGATCAGGCCAAAGGCCCATCCAGTCCAACACTCTGTATCACACAGTGGCCAGAAATACCAGTGCCATCAGGAGGTCCAGCAGTGGGGCCAGGACATTAGAAGCCCTCCCACTGTTGACCCCCCCCCAAGCACCAAGAAGACAGAGCATCACTTGCCCCAGAGCCCCTAGCTATACCTTGTGGCTAATAGCCACTGATGGACCTCTGCTCCATATGCTTATCTAATTCCCTTTTGAAGCCGTCCATGCTTGTAGCACCCACCACTTCCTGTGGCAGTGAATTCCATGTGTTAATCACTCTTTGGGTGAAGAAGTACTTCCTTTTATCCGTTCTAACCCGACCGCTCAGCAATTTCATGGAGTGCCCACGGGTTCTTGTATTGTGAGAAAGGGAGAAAAGTACCTCTTTCTCTACCTGCTCTTTCCCATGCATAATCTTATAAACCTCGATCATGTCACCCCTCAGTCGTCTTTTCTCCAAGCTAAAGAGCCCTAAGCGCTTTAACCTTTCCTCATAGGGAAAGTGTTCCAACCCTTTTATCATTCGAGTTGCCCTTTTCTGCACTTTTTCCAAAGCTATAATATCCTTTTTAAGGTGTGGTGCCCAGAACTGCACACAGTATTCCAAATGAGGTCTCACCATTGATTTATATAGGGGCATTATTATATTGGCTGATCTGTTTTCAATACCCTTCCTAATAATCCCCAGCATAGCATTGGCCTTCTTTATTGCAGTCACACACTGTCTCGACATTTTCAGTGAGTTATCTACTACAACTCCAAGATCTCTCTCTTGATCTGTCTCTGCCAGTTCAGACCCCATCAATGTGTATTTATATTTAGGATTTTTGGCTCCAATGTGCATCACCTTGCACTTGGCCACATTGAACCCCATTTGCCATGTTGACGCCCACTTGCCCATCTTTGACAGATCCCTTTGGAGTGCCTCACAATCCTCACTGGTTTTCACCACCCTGAACAACTTCGTATCATCCGCAGATTTAGCCACTTCACTGCTTACTCCCAACTCCAAATCATTAATGAACAAGTTAAAAAGCAGTGGACCAAGTACTGATCCCTGTGGTACCCCACTGCTTACCCCCCTCCACTGGGAGAACTGCCCATTTATACTCACTCTCTGTTTTCTATTAATTAGCCAGTTTTTGATCCATAAAAGGACTTGTCCTTTTATCCCATGATTTTTGAGCTTGCTTAGGAGCCTTTGATGAGGAACTTTATCAAAAGCTTTCTGGAAGTCAAGGTAAACAATATCTATTGGGTCCCCCTTGTCCACATGTTTGTTCACCCCCTCAAAGAACACTAACAGGTTAGTGAGACAAGATCTTCCCTTACAGAACCCATGCTGAGTCTGCCTCAATAGGTTTTATTAATCTATGTGAATGTGAACTGCCCACTAACCTCATAGAAAGTGTAAAAATGAAATCGACAGACATCTGTAAACACTGAAAACACAGTAGTACTAGTCGTGATGCAACTGCTTAGCTTGCAGGTGGTAGTAAAAATGCATCCTGAGCAAACTGGTTACAGGATTTTGCTCCACCTGCTTTTACAGTATGGAGTTTCAAAATTCCATTCTGAAAGGAAATGTATGTGCATGTTTTCCTGTATGTCAGCTAGCAAGTCATCATTAGTCTCCCAGAGCTAAAACTCTGAACTATATGTTTCCAGGTTTCAAACATGTCCCATCAGCCGCCATGATTTCCAGGTCTCACAAGGACCTGTCTCCCATTGTGGTCCATGGTGGATACATTTCCATGACAGTGTTCCCAATGGCTGACCCAGACCAGCTTTTCCCCTATTGATGAAAGTTTCTCTGTCAGCTGCTTTGGCTTTTACAGTACCCTCAGGATGGCTGTAAGCATGGTCCCATTTTCCTAATCTTCTGGCCTTCGAGCTCCGGTAGCATGGGGCATCCCACAACATTTAATACTGAAAGGTTTGTGGTGGCTTTTCACACAATCAACTCTATTTAGGTTATTATTTTTTTAAAAGGTCTACATACTGGTCATAACCATTGGGAAGGACACCTGTTATATTTTTGTTCCTTTGACTGGGAAAGGACTGAGGCCCACTTGTATGTAAACAGAAGCTCACTCAATCAGTGTATTTTGAATGAATGAATGGCAGATGTGTTCCCTCCAAATTATATGCAGTTACCTGTATCAGACTAAAGAAATGTTACATGAAGAAATTTCCCTTGGTATCTTCTTGATTCTTCAGAAGGGCCCACGAGTTATATAACCCTGATTTCCTATGTGTCTTGAGAGAGAAAGATGAAATCACAATCACTCAAGTTTACCCACAATTCAGCATCTATAAATGGTAATGAGAATCAGCCCTAAGTACAAGCAGTATAACTTGGAATTGACACAAAAGAAACCTTTTCACTTTGCTAATTATATGCAGTCTGATCATACCCTCTGAAAGCAAGGACCTCTAATTTATTCTGTTGCAATATTTCTTTTTACTGTAAAATATGGCTACTATATCCAGCAGTTGAGAGTTTAGTATGATAAATTGCTAGGTTCTTAATAATACCTTTTCTTTTAACACAGAGAAATACTGTATCATTATTATTATCATCATCATCAGAGTATCTGCAGCTCAGTTTGGTTTGGAACACAAGTATCTTTCACAAAGCAGCCCTAAGAAAAACAACTTTTTCAAATAGCTCTAATCCAATTATTTTTCAACCATAGATGTAGAACCAGAAAATGTTATTCTGACAGTTCCTTGCAACAAATGGCAAATATTTCATTTCTCAATGAACACTATACTTTATATACTATATAGTCTTTTCAAAGTGCTGTTACACTTACAGAATTATGGTTGGTACATCTGCATGACCTAGCAGTACTAGAAGCCTGGATAGATATAACAAGCTTCACTGCATCTGACAGAAGGCAAGTTCAAAGTTTTTGGGCAACAACACTCTAAGTGAGCAGGAGCATAGATTGACAAGGAGTATTTTTAAAAAGGATTTTAAAAAATTAGATCCGTTCCATTAGATCCATTCCAATCTGGCTTCCACACTGGCCATGGGATAGAGACTGGGTTGGTTGCTTTGACAGATGATCTACGCAGACAGTTGGATTGAGGCGGGTGAGTGCTGCTACTATTATTAGATCTTGTGGCAGCATTCAACATGGTTGATTACGATCTTCTGACCCACCACCTCACTGATGTAGGAGTTTAGGGGTGGACCCTCCAATGGCTTACCTCTTTTGTCCATGGTCAGGGACAGAGAATGCCACTGGGTGAGAATGTGTCCTCTAGATACCCCTTAACATGTGGGGTCTCAGGGGGTGCTTCTCTCCCCAATGCTGTTTAACATCTATAAGTGCCCCCTCGCCCAACTGGTGCAGAGTTTTAGGCTATAGCTGTTATTGGATGGCCACCTGGATTCCATTACGCATAACCAGGCTGCAGTTTTGGAGGCTGTGGCAGGGTGGTTGAAACAGAGCAGGTTGAAACTCAATCCAGTTAAAACAAAGGTTCTGTGGCTGGGGAAGGGGGCCTTATGGCCAGGGTACAGTTTACCCACCCTTGAGGGAGTGCCACTAACACTGGCACAATTTGTCAGGAGTTTGGGAGTGATTTTTTCATCAACGCCAGGTTTGGCAACTGGCCCCTTTCCTGTCTTGCCCATACCTAGCCATGGTAATCCATGCAACGGTCACTTCCAGGTTAGACTACTGTAACTCTCTTCATGCTGGCCTGCCCTTGAGATTGACCTGGAAGCTCCAACTGATCCAGAACGCAGTGGTATGAGTCCTGAGGGGAACATCATGGACGGCACATATACATCCAGTGCTGCACCAGCTACACTGGCTTCCAGTGGAATACTGAGTCAAGTTCAAGGTTTTAGTTTTGACCTATAAGGCCTTGAGTGGTCAGGGACCAATGTATCTTCAGGACCGTCACCTCCATTATGTCCCTGGAAGGACATTGCCCTCCTTGGATAACAACATGCTGGTGACCCCCAGCCCTAAGGATGTCCAGCTGTCCTCAACCAGGGTCAGGGCCTTTTCGGTCCTGGCCCCAACCTGGTGGAACTCTCTGCAAAATTCCATCAGGGCCTTGTGGGACCTTATGCAGTTCCAAAGGGTCTGCAAGGCAGAGATGTTCTGCCAGGCTTTTGGCTGAGGATTGAGATGGTTTTTACCTCTACTGGCACCTTCTTCAGTTTTTCATCCTCGTTCTGACCTCTTTCCCCTGCCCGTGAAATGGCCAGCAGTCTGTAATAGAGGAATGATTAACTCTAAGGTACTATTCACCATCTATTTCAATGTAATTAATATGTTCAATTGTTTTTACTTTATGAGTGATGATTGTTTTTAATATTATATACATCACCCAGAGCCCTATGATAGTAGGGATGGGGCAATTCATACATTTTTATTATTATTATTATTATTAGTAGTAGTAGTAGTAGTAGTAGTAGTAGTAGTGGTAGTGGTAGTGGTAGTGGTAGTAGTAGTAGTAGTAGTAATTATTCATGAAATATAATTACTGCCAATGTCTGATGACCTTGGCAATTAATGAATCAATAAAAATTATTTAAAAAAATATTAATGAATCCAGTACATCTAGCTTATTGGAAGTGGCTTATTGTCTGGATATGGCTGCCTTGCTAAATGCCACAACTATATGTTTTTCAGATCAGGGCTTGCCCAGCTCTGTTTTTAGGCTCATATGGTGTCCAAGAAGAGAACAGATCACTTGTGATTGCAATGGTAAGCTTTGATAAGAGGGAGCCTAGTTAAAATGGTCTGCCCACAGAGACTCATGAATCCTACAAATCCCACTGGATTCCAGAATACTCTGAAGGATTTTAGAATTCCTGTGTTCTGTTGAGGCTGTAGTGGAAATGTGGAACATGAAGCTCCTTGAAGCTATGAACAAGATTGTCCCTTGTTGATCTCTCCTGCCTTTGGGAACAAAACTAATGGGATCTGCAAATGTCACCCTTCAGTCATGAAAGAGTTAAATTGTTGTTTGTGCATGCTAATGTTACTTAGTTAGCTTAGACCCAATTAGGTGTTAGGCATATTTTTCCCACCAGAGAAGGTGGTGTCTTATTCCTAATGAAGTGATCTTTAGAGTTACTATTGACTGATGAATATATTGAGGATGCTGCATGCAGTTTGTCGTGTATACAGGTGTGGTCCTTTAGGGGAAACTCTCTCTTCCTTTGTTCTCTCTCACTCATGAGTTTGAACAAACAAACAAGCTAAATGTAGATTAGTTAGTTAGGATGTTGTTGCTTTATTCCATGTAACCCTTCCTTTATTTTTCTACTAAACTTTTCTTAAAGCTAAATACACACATGCACTGTGTTGCTTTTATTTGGCTAAGCATATTAGCTCTGCTAAAAGAATCGAACAAAAACCCAACCCCTGGTTTACCATGGAGCTGGGTGATCTGAAAAAGGTTGAGAAAGTCTAGAATGTTACTGGAGGAGAAATCATACTGAATCTGGCAGCTTATGCTGTAGAGCGCATTGTACATCCAATAGAATGGCAGTGGACAGTGGCAAAGAAAGGCTACTTCTCTACTGTTACAGCATCAGCTAGTTCACATTTATCCCCATTGTTCAAGGTAGCTCAACTTCTGATGATGCGTAAATCTGAGCCTTCAATGTCCTAGGAACAGACAGATAGTTGTGATTCTTTTGCTAAGTCTTTTTTTTAAAAAAAAACAAAACATTTTATTAGGATATAATAACAAAGTCAAACATAAATCAAAACGTATATGATTATACATCCTACCCTCCTCCCTTCCCCCCCCACTCGTCTTCCCACAGTGCTCCAACCTCCTGTTCGTATCTTAAATGTTCTTCGTCCCTCCCTTTTTTTACACATATCTATAGGTAACTTATCCCTCCATTTTTTATTCCCTTTTGCTAAGTCTTTTGCTGAAAAAAATACCAAGACTTTGTTATGATATGGATGTCAGTTATAACATAGGTACACCAGAAGGAAGGCCTAATACACTGCCTGGGCTATTTATGGATCATTTTAACTCAATTTCCATGATGAATATGGACAAGATACTGGGATCTGTGGAAGCCACTACTTGTATTCTGGATACTTGCCCATCATGGCTGCTAAAACCATGTGAGGACCACTTCAACAAACCCTTAGCATCTATTATAAACTAGACACTAACTCAGGGCACCTTCCTTCAGCTACTCAAAGAAGCAGTTATCCACCTGCTACTTAAAAAACTATCCCTACAGAAAAATTATGTGGCCAATTATCACTCTCAAATCTACCCTTTCTGGGCAAAGTGATTGAGAGAGCAGTAGTAGACCAACTCCAAGTCTTCTTGGATAATTCACCTGCTCTACTTTTTTAGTCTTGTTCCAGGTCAGGCTATGGGACAGAGAAGGCTCTGTTAGCTTTAGCTGAGTACCTCCATCTGAGTGTAGACAAAGACCAAACCTCTCTATTGCTCTTATTGGATTTATCTGCAGCCTTTGATGCAGTAGATCATACCATCATGTTGAGGTACCTGGAGTCAGAAGTAAATATTAAGGGACATGTGTGGACCTGGTTCAAATCACTCCTCATGAAGTGGACTCGTAAAGTTGCTATTGGAAACTAGTTGTCATTATTGTGAGACCTATCTTGTAGGTTTCCATAGGGAGCAATTATATCACCCATGCTTTTCAATCTCTAAAGCCCTTAAGAACAAATCATTCATAGTTTGGGGCTGGTTGTCATCAATATGCTGACAGCACTCAGTTATATATACCTTATACAAATCTCCTGGTGATGTGGTAGAGGTCCTGAATCTCTACCTGGCCACCGTGATTAACTAGCTAAAAGTGAACACACTGAAACTAAGCCTTGAAAAGCCAGAACTAATGCTGGTTGGGAAGGAGGAGATATTGGTGAAAATTGTTCTTCCCACTTTTGTTGGAGTTCAGTTGCAAAAAAAATGCTTTATGTCAACTCAGCTTTGCCTGTAAGATGGTCTTTTACCTTGATATGGCTCACTTGGCCACCTGAATCCATGCCAAAGTAACATTGAGCCTAGACTAGTGTAATACACTGCATATTGGTCTCCCCTCAAAATCAACTGGGAAACTCAAGCTGGTCCAGAATGTTGCAGCTTGGGCATTCGCAGGAGCAAAACAGAGCACGTATATCACTCCCATTCTGCAGAAACTCCAGTGGCTGCCCATTTGTTACCTGGCTCAGTTTAAGATATTGGCCATCACATACAAAGCCCTTCATGGTTTTAGCCCTTGTTTTTTGTGAGACCACCTCTCTCACCATGACAACTTCACTCATATCAGCAGGGGCTTCTGCAGATGCCAACCAGCAAATGGGCAAAATCAGCAACTGCCCGTACATGTGCTTTCTCCTTTGTGGCTCCCAGCTTACGGAAGGTCTGCCCGAGGAGGTCACGAAAGCTCCCACTCTCCTGGCTTCTGCAAGCTCTCACTCTCCTTGCTTCTGCAAACTATGAAAAACTGAACTATTCAAAGGGACTTTTGTATGCAATTGTACAAAATGGTTCACAGACTTACTTGTTTAAATTATTAGGAACTGTGGTCTATGCTGTAGTGTATAGTTTATTGTACATCAGATCTTATGTAATTTGTGTACTGCTTGATGTGTCATGTTAATATTTATTCTATGCTTCAGTTCTTTCTGGTGGTTCCAGACTTCTAAAATTGAATGTCCCATTTTGTTGATTATAGGATCATAGAATCAAAGAGTTGTAAGGGGCCATACAGGCCATATTCCAACCCCCTGCTCAGTGCAGGATCAGCCTAGAGCATTCCTGACAAGTGTTTGTCCAGCCACTGCTTGCAGGCTGCTAGTGAAAGGGAGCTAACCACCTCCCTAGGTTGCCAGTTCCACAGTTGAATTACTCTGTTTCCTAATAACCAGCTGGTACCTCTCCACCCATAATTTAAACCCATTATTGTGAGTCCTATCCTCTGCTTCTGACAGGAACAGCTCCCTGCATTCCTCTAAGTGACAGCCTTTCAAATAATTAAAGAGAGCAATCATGTCCTCCCTCAACCTCTTCTTCTCCAAACTGAACATTCCCAAGTCTCTTAGTTTTTCCCTTGTAGGGATTAGTCTCCAGGCCCCTGATCATCCTCATCACTCTCTTTTGCACCCAATTGTACTGGCTCAATAGGTGTAATCTGCCTTGAGTCCCTGTGAGAAAGGCGAACTATAAATAATGTGAATAAATAAATATAAGATTCTATAATTGGAGGGGGGTTATACAACAATGCAAGATCGATCAAAGATAGGCATACTACATCCCTTTTCTGTGAGAGCTGAAGGCTTTGAGAATTTCCTAGCTTTTAAAAAGGTGCTGAGGTCTAATTGCATGCAAGCACCAGCAGCTGTCCATAAGATGCTTTCCCACCGGCAGCCTTCAGTGTTCTCTCTGGCTGTGCACTAAGCAGCTTGGAAATTGGCTGTGCAGGCCTGAAGTCTGGTGTAGAGAAAGAGGGCAATAATCAGGAATCCATGGGGCTTTGTAAAGATTCACAAGCGTCTTGCCATACAAGGGTCCTCTGCAAGCAAACCCACTACTCTGGGCAGGTGCAAAAACAGCACATACACTTTATATAGTAAATTTTAACTTATGCATAAGTCACCCATGATGACCTGGGGACATATGTGGTACAAGGGTGGCTACTTAGCCAGCCACTCTGCTGAATGCCACCACCAGGCTTCCCAAGTACTTACCGTGATTCGGTGGGGGACGAAGATGTCTTTGCAGGATCATTCCTGCAGGGACAACAGACGTGCCACACCATGCTGTCGCCAGGAAGTGACGCTGGGCGACGCTTTGGCAATGGGGCCAGAAACTCGATGGTACCGTCGAGTTTTCAGCCCCATTGCCAGAGCGTCACCCAGTGTCATTTCCTGGCGATGGCATGGTGCGTTACAAGAAGAAATGTTCCAGCCGGGGAGCATGTGTCCCCCGCCGGATTGCGGTAAATACTTGGCAACCCTAGCCAAAGGCCCCTTTCAAACAGCCTTTGTAATCCATTTTAGTAGCTGGTTGCTGCTAACACATTTTCTGTGTCATTTCAGACACAACTGTTTTAGCAACTGGCTGCTAATTGATTTTAGTTACCTTTTCATACAAAGCTACTTGTGCCCAGCTGGCAAAGTGGGGTTGAGCTGTCTTTGAGGTAAACTGCTTTCTTTCATTTTCACCTCTCTTTTTTTGTGCTTCTGAATCACTGTAGTCTGCTGTTTAAAATTTCTGCAGCCCTTCCAATAGTTCTGCTTCCCCCTGCCCTTTTTTGCCATGCAGTCTTTTCGTCCTAAGTTGAGTGCCATAGCAGTAGACCAAAATAGCACTTCAGTGTTGTAGCAGGACCACTGAGATGCCATGCTGCTATTTTGGTCTAGCTCTATAGCGCATAACTTAGAACAATTTTTAAAAAATCAACCACAAGAAGAACCACATGGCAAAAAAGGGCGGTGAGGGGGGGAGTGGCACTGTTTGAAATAACCAGAACACTTCAGAAACAGCTCATTAATGGAAAGAAGTTCACTGTATGAAACTCCCATCCCTGTATTACTTTACTCAGAATTGGGCCAACAACAGATAACATCCGGTTTAGGAGAAGATAATCTTGAGCTTCATATATTAGGAGCAGTGCAGGATGAAGCCCCATTGCTGCAGCTGCTATGCTACTTAAGGTAATCTAGAGGTAATAAGAATGGACAAATTCCAGTTATGTTTCCCCCATAGCTTTTGGGTTTGAACAACTATTTCTTCAGCAGATCTTCCTCAGACCTTGCCTGTTTACCATGCATCCCTCTTTCATCCCTTATGATTCCCTAGTTTATGGAATCCAATCTTGCAAGGAGGAATACCCACTCTGGTCTCTTGGAAGTTGCTTGAACATATGCTTACGTCGTGTGTCAGTCTGCTGCTTTATCAAGAGGGTTCCCTTATCTTAAGCAGAACTGATTCTTCTTATAAAGGCTTTGACAAAAATGCACAGCTATTTTTACAATAGCTTTCTGTATTATAGGCTCCTGCAGTGTATAAATATCTTGGGGCAAGTAGGGGAGCGCTAATATAGACAGTAATTAAATCAGTACAGACAGCAGAAACAATCTCCATGTTATCAAGCCTGAATGTGTGTGTGTGTGTATAATCTCACATCACACAACACTGCACCTTCCATCTCCAGGCTGAAAGTTGCATTTCTCTGTAATGACAGGTTGAGAAGTACTCAGCTATTCTTTGAATCATTTGTAGAAACCAGCAGGATAAGACATTAACAAGCTTAAAAGGTATTACCTGTCTAGCCCTACCAGGAGGTTTATGCTGACTGTAGGGGTTTCACATCTCTCTTGTACTTTCATGAGGGAATTACTTAAAATTGCCATAGTGGAAAGTATTTGATTTAGATTAATCTCGCTTTCCCAAGCAGTGGAGACTCATTACTCTGATTGGCTGTTCTACCCATACTGCCCTTAATGCTCTAACTATACACTCAAGGGAAAAAAAGCCTTCAGTTCAAAGCTCTCACTGGATAAGTAAAATGGATCATCATTATCTTTGCAAGAATACCCTTTAAAAGCTTAGAAGAATAAACTGGAATATATTTGGCATGGATGTACAGAACATTCAGACTCAAGTCAAAGCTCCTTTCTCAACATGGGATTTGTCCAGTTGGACAGTTTTTAATTGGTCTTATATAATTCAAAAAGCAGCTTATTCAACAGTTATTGTCATGTGAAGTACTTGTTCTGTGTGTACTGAGCAAACAGGGGCCAGGGTGACCAGCCAGTACAGATTCTAGACATTTGTTTTGGAATTCTGACCACAAAACAAGGAAAAGACAAATTCTTACTGAAATGATTTCACAATGGCATCTGAGTGTCAATCTGTGGCACTGGAGCATACTAGGCCTGGACCTATCTTGACCTCAGTCCCAAGCAGTAACTTTAAAAAACACAGCAAGACAAGCCATTTTCAGATGTTACAGTCCATGAATACCAGGATGCTGGCAACCATGGGTAAATTTTCCTGATATGCATGGTTGCCATGTTGGCTGAAAGGATCACTGCACAGATTTCCACTTATGGTTAGATTTGAGTCTTGTAATAAGAGTTACAGCGTCTAAGCTTTCAAGAGTCAAAGGTCCCTTCATCAAACATGAGTAGAATAAAAATGGAGATCTCTGAGTCCTTTTATCCTAGTCAGGTGGGAGAGGTGGTGTAAAGAATGCCTGTAAAGGATGCAAATAAGCTTGATTAGAGCAGAGGTGAAATGCTTGGAGTCAGAAAATTAGCATCCGTAGTGAAGTAAGAACCCTATGTTCCTATTCAGCCCCCCCCCAGGGGGTGTCCATTGTTCTGAACTTGTGAATTCTCTCAAATTCAGCAGTCTCATATTGTAATTTCTTCTTGAAATTTCAGTAAATCTTGGCAATGGTAACTGTGTTCTGTAGTACTGTGTGCTAAAGGCTAAAGGCAATATTAGCCATCAACTATAATGACACTGGAGCACTATACCAAATTCTCCCCTTTTCCAAAGCAGTGTTTAGGCCCATTTACTGATGATGTGATGTCAACATGTTGTGCCCTTCTTGAGAGTGAATGAGCATCATTGGCTCAATGACAGTTTGGAAGGCAGACTCCGTAGCATCACATCCCCAGTGAGCTCTCTTCCCTCCCCAAAGCCATGCCCTTGCAAGGCACTGCCCCCCAATCTCAAGCAGTTCCCCAAGCCAGAGTTGGAAACCCTTCTGGCTAGGCCAGGAAAAGATGCAAATAATATTACATCATGAATAAGTGTATCCAAATTTTACAAAGATGAAGAGGGGAGAACTTGACATGGGGATATCCTCACTCTGTTATACAAGTGCAGTGACCCAGGCTGCCTTGCAATGATGACATATACACAAGTCCAGATATTGTGTTTAACAATAGGGATGGTCATGAACCAGTTTATGAACTAAAGTTCATGATGAATTTTGGCTGGTTCATGGTTTGTGAACTGAAGTTTGTGTCAGCACAAACTTTCCACAAACTTCATGTTGGTTCATGAATGGATGTATTTGCAGAGAGATTGTCTCCACTCAAACAAAATGTTTAGCAAACTTCAAAGCAATTTGGGGGGGGGGTGTTCTCCAGCCTTGGAAACACTCAGTTTCAAACTAGTCTTGTCAGTTTCAAGAGGGTTTTTCCTTCTTTGCTGACCTTCCTTTGTATTCCCTGTGTTCTCCCTAAAACAGAACTTGCAAAATCCCACCCACCCCCCACTTGGATTTGTCATGACTCTGTGCTTTGATTAGAGCAGTTTGGTGTAGTGGTTAAGTGTGTGGACTCTAATCTGGGAGAACCAGGTTTGATTTCCCACTCCTCCACTTGCACCTGCTGATGTGACCTTGGGTCAGTCACAAGCTCTGGCACAGCTGTTCCTGAAAGAGTAGTTTGTGTCAGAGTTCTCTCAGCCCCACCCACCTCACAGAGTGTCTGTTGTGAGGAGGGGAAGGGAAAGGAGTTTGAAAGCCACTCTGAGACTCCAAGTTAAGGGCGGGATATTAATCCAATCTCTTCTTCTTCTTCTTTGAGAGCAATCCTTTTAAGCTTGCAATGCCAGTGACATTGGGTTATGTTGGGCATTCTGTACAGTGAACTGGTTGTGCTGGGCTTGAAAAACTGTCCCCCCACTTCAGTTTGTACTGCATGGATTCTCTGATTTGACATTAGTTCTCTTTTACTTGCATTGCCATGGTGGCACTGGGTTCTGCTGGGAATTCTGTACACTAGTTGTGCTGGGCTTGTGGGGGGCCCTTGCTTGAACTGTGATTCTGTGCAGTCCTGTTGAGCTGGCATTGCCACAATGACACTAGGTTCTGCTGGACAGTAGAAAATTGCACTGGTTCTGCTGGGCTTGCAAAAATGCCTCCTGTTTTCAGTATCTACTGCAGAGATTCTTGGGGACTTTGATTCTGCTGGTGTAGCAGCAGACTCTAATCTGGAGAACCCGGTTTGATTTTCCCCTCCTGCACATGAAGCCAGCTGGATGACCTTGGGTCAGTCACAGTTCTCTAAGAGCTGTTCTCTCAAGAGCAGTTCTCTCAGAGCTCTCTCAGTTCCACCTACCTCACAGGGTGTCTGTTGTGGGGAGAGGAAGGGAAGGATAAATCTGCCCAGCACCTAAACAGGGAGGGGTTGGGATGCTTAACTGGACCTTCGGGGAAAAGTGATCTGACCATGGTACTGCATCTATAGCTATCAGATTCACATCGATACCCATCCCAAAAATAAGATCCAGCATGTGGCCTGCTTGGTGTGCAGGAGCTGATACAAATTGGGAGAGTCCCAGTGCTGCCATGGACGACACTAGATCCCTGGTCTGCAAGGAGGCTGCATCATCAAGATGGACATTAAAGTTACCCAGGACTAAAATCCTAGGATACTCCAATGCCCAGTCTGATACAGCCTCCAGCAATCCTGGCAGGGTCTCTGGTGGTACGTTAGGTGGTTGGTACACCAGCCAGATAGCCAAACTCTCCTCAGCATTACACACCAGGCCTACAAATTCAATGCCAACAAATTTTTGGTGCAGGGAGTGCCCTGTTGGAAAAAGTCTCATGGATCAGCATTGCCGCCCCCCCCCCACCCATTAGTCCAGGACTGATGAAGGACCGAGAAACCTGGGGGGACTAGCTGGTTCAGGGTGACAGTCTTGCCCTCCCACACCCAGGTCTTTGTCATGCATGCCAGGTCTACATTCTGACCTGCAAAATAATCCTGCAAGGTTGAGGTCTTATTATTAATAGACCTGGCATTGCACAAGATCAGTGCCAGAGGAGAGTAAACCATCTTTGCACCACTACCAGCATCTCTTGGGATGGAGCACAGGTTGGAAGGAGACGGAGCATGACTATGTCTCTCTCTCCTTCCCATATAAAACCTTACCCTGCCATCATACCTCCCCCACCACACCAGCACCGGGATCCCTGACCTCATCAATTCACAACTGAGTTAAGGCAACCCTGTAGGATTTTCTAGACAATAGAGGAACAGAGGTGCTTTGACATTGCTTGCTTCTGCATAGTGACGCTGGACTTCCTTTGCGGTCTCCCATCCAAGTACTAACCAGTGCTGACCCTGCTTAGCTTCTGAAATCTGACAAGTTCAGGTTAGCCTTCCCACCCAGGTCAGGATGGCAGCCATCTAGCCAGTCTCAATCTCTTTCTCTGTCTCAGAGAGACTGAATCCTATGCGTGGATGCATTTAATATCACCACTTTTAATCCAAGAAACTGAGCTGGGTACTTTCGAATCTTGTGCAACAAATTAGGCCATTTTCAGTTGTTTACACACATGTAATTAGCAGTTTAATTTCCTCAGTGACTAAACTGGCCCTGTGGTTTTTAGCAGCCTTTGTGTGCCAGCTGCTTGGTTCCACTGTCAGTTTTAGCTCTGCACTGCCCTCTGCTGTTATGGGCACTGTGAAGTCAGTCTGGCTCAACATCCAAGCAGCTGAGTTGCATACTGGAATGCAGCTGATGGTCACCTAGAGAATAGCCACCCCCCCCCCAAGTTTAAAAAGTAACCCACACATACATATGGACTAAATGAACGCCATGTTTAAGGGTGATACTACTCATCCATTCTACAAGCCATCCAAAAAAAAAAAACCCTCTGAAAAGACACCTCTGGTTTAAGGTTTTGTTGTTGTTTTTCTTCAGCTGCTAGCTACGTATCATTAGCATATCACCCTCGGAATGTGTTTCCCTTTCACACCATTTAGTGCAATTATAGATTATGTTGTGTGCCTGTATATGAACCGTGGAGCTGAGGGAAATAATGTTGCACCAAGCAGCATCCATCATGCCTGAAGCAATATGATTACTCATGGCGTGCCTCACTCTCGTGAAATCCAATTTCAGCTTTTTATCATATGTTACCCTTAAAAACATCCTTTAGCAGCAAGAAACAGGGCTGACACTTGCAAGTGACTTGCACCTCCTCGGAGGACGCCGTGCGCTAATAATCAAATCTCAAGGTTCTGGCCAGAAAGACTCTTCCTAATTAGTGGGTGGGGGGAGCTAGCCTCTCATGCACTTTAAATGGCTCCTTCTCTGGGATGTCTCACTGCTCCAGTATGAGAGGTGCCCTTTGTATTGCATGATGGCCATATAACAGCCTTCTTCTAGACAGTAAGAGGTCAGTACAGATTTTACCTAACGATTATCCACAAAAGCTAGAGAACTCATTGACTGATGGAAATTGAAATGCATCCATCACTGTGGCAGAGGGTAACAGCTCAGTACAACGTTCAGTAAAGGGGAGGGGGACACACAAGTGTTTTGCTTACCTGAAACTGCAAAAAAAAAAAGTTCAGTGTTCAAAAAGAGGTTAACTATAGTGTCAAACTCCTAATGGCTGGTTCACTACTAATGGCTGTTTTTCTGCTATGCTTTGACTCTGTGCTGTGCGGAGCCCTCCTCCCACTTTTTGCACAAGATGTAATCTAGACAGAGCCTCTTTCACTTTTCTTTCTTTCTCAATCTCTTTATAGTTAGCCCAGTTTTTATAAAGCGAAACCCATAGCAGAAAAACCTCACGGATATTTAGTGGTACTGAAATGGATTGCCACCAGTTTTGTCTCGCAATTAAAAACTTCATTCTGAATTGATAAAAAGTAAAAACCTGACACTGTTTCAACCAAAATACAACACTCAGATTCGAGAATTTATTCTCTCACTCACCACGCCCCCAAACAAACACTGATCATACACTGTCAGCCCATGTGTAGCCTCACTGGTTTTCCATAGGAATGGTTGAGCACCCACCAGTTTGGTTCAAGTTCCATATGGTTGGAATTATTCACATGGATTTGCACACATGTTAAAAAATATTCCCTAATCCTGCGAAGCAAATAAAGACAGCCTTCCACGTGTATTGCTAATGTGGATACATTTCTTCATCTTGACTGCAGTGCTCAGCCAGGCCCTGTTGAACTGACTGGATGTATATTTTCAAACAATTATGTATATTTCAGGGGTCACCAATCTATACATGTGAATAGCTGGTTGCAGCTATTTCCATACTCATATGTTTAATTTGCTTCAGAATGTTCCAGGGGAAATTCATGACCAGTACGTGGAAGAACTCCAGTATAATTTCTTTCCCCATATATATACCGTATATATAGGTATATATAGGAATATTTTCAGGTAAATCATATGGAGATAATAATTTTCTTGATTATCCTGAAATAGCTACATAAAAATGCTGCACAAGAGTTAATTTTAAAAGGGCTTATGAACCCCCTCTTTATTCCCATCTCATCTGAATTAATGTACTACTTCGGTTCTCCAATTGAACTGATTGTCATTTGTGATAAATTTTGCATAATATGTAATGTCTTTTTGAACACATACATTTAGTAATATTCATCACATCTGTGTAAACATTCTTTAATGATTATATAGATATGAAGCTATAAAACAGTAAATAGCACCTCTGATCATGTTGAGAGTTCCTTCCCTTCTACTCCTTCTCCCACTCCAAGTATATGTTTATTATTAAGAGATCAACTTCTTTCCAGGCCATGTGGCAGAATCGCACCATTAGCTAAAAGAATGCCTACTCTTTTATGAACCTACCTGTATGGTCATCTGCCAAGGCCTTGGTATGGCCCCTGCCTTCTTAGGTTAGATGGGTGGCAACCCAGGAGAGGGCCTTATCAGTCATGGCACCAAAACTCTGGAACTCTTGTGTCAGTGAGTGAAGACTTTCTTGTTTCATCTGGCATTCCCTCAGTGATCCCTCCTTCCTGCCTTGTTTTTAATTGTATCATAGAATCATAGAGTTAGAAGGGATCTCCAGGGTCATCTAGTCCAACCTCCTGCACAATGCAGTAAATTCACAACTACCTCCCCCCCCACACACCCACAGTGACCCCTGCTCTATGCTCAGAAGATGGGGAAAAACCCTCCAGGATCCCTGGTTAAACTGGTCTGGAGAAAAATTACTTCCTGACCCCTTAGTGGTGATCAGTATTTCCCTGGTCATGTAAGAAAGGGCCATGAGAACTAAGTACTGATGCAACCCTTCCTGCCCTCCCTCTCGCGATCTTCCTAAATTTATAGAATCAGCATTGCTGTCAGATGGCCATCTATCATCTGCTAAAAACCTCCAAAGAAGGAGAACCCATCAACTCCCAAGTAGTTTGTAGTTTATGTATTGTATTGTCACTGATTGCAGAATTGCTGGTTCATTGTTACTTGTACCACAGGAATTGATAGACATAGGTTGCAATCCCAGGACCACCCAGGATAGTCTGCCTTGGGACAAGCAATCCCACTTTGTTGCTTAACTTTCTAAATTCTCAAATTCATTTATGACTTTTCTAATCAAATATGACATTCTTGGGTGAAAGTAAGTGGGAAGAGTCAGATGCAGAACACCTGTGCAAGTTTTAGAGGTGGGATGGAAATATGCTCATTAACAGATTGAGCAGTGATCTCAGAATGTGTCTATCATTATATGGAGGTTCTCTTGAATTTCTAAGGAGTGAAGTACCAGGTTCAGGCATCCCATGGAATTCCTGCTATCTGGCCTGGGAAGCAGTCAGTCACTTCATTCTAAATGTATAGTTGGTATGTACTCAGAGCAGAGGGCTGCAATCTGAGCATCATCAGAAGTACTACTTACTGTTTTATAACATCATACATATATAACCTTTAAAGAATGGTTACATAGATGTGGTGAGTGGTACTAAATGGAAGTAGTCTAACAGAAGAGCTGTGTGGCTGGAAGCCAAGACTAACTGTAGCTGCAAGAGATTTTTTAAAAATATCCATTATTGCTTTATATTTTTCAAAATCAGAAGACCACAAAAAAAGAACCGTGAGCATGTAGAATCTATTGATGGATACCACAGTTGGAAGGATGGGTACTTTTCTGGTCAACAAAACACACCACAAGAGGATGTGGTGACAAAATGATGTTAATTTTTTATACAACATGTATATCCCGTTGTGGAACCAGTACAACTAGGGCAAGTAAGAAGTCTCTTAAGTCTTAAACAACTTTCCTCTAAATGTACTTAGAATGTGCTTCAGTGTAATAATAGGTTGTGTCTTTCAGGTAGGTGGGAGAGGAGGAACTCACTGCAGCTAACCTGAAACTGGGAGATACATGATAGATGCCTCATATTCTTTAGAATTACCTGCACATTAAAATCAAGGTAAAATAAAGATAAGGATTCTGGATAAATAGACAAAATAATGTCTAGGTTTTACCTAAAATTGTTCTACTCTCCATTTCCATCTGATCATTCCACTTGTCCTGCTGACAAATGCCAGTGTATTACCCTAAATTGAAACACAAGTGCATATTAGACTGATTTTTACCAGATGCAATATTTAAATATAATCATGATTACAGTAAAAGGAAATTGCAGCTGTGCTAATTCACCCTATAACAACTTGCGAAGTGCATTTTACCCAGGCTGCAAAGGTTGTCTCCTATGGGTTTACCTGGAATCATTCTTGCATAACTCTGACCCCAACCAAAAACTCTCCATTATAAAAAAATGAAGCAGACAGGCATGCTACTCCTCATGACACAAATAGTACATGGCTTTTGGGAGCAAGCTTCTGTTAGCCAAATTGCTTTATTTACAGCAATTGGCAATTTATAAATGGGTTCTTGCCAATTTATACCAAGGTCCTGATCCCACCAAGGGTTACCAGTAAAGGATTCGAGGCTGTTGTAGTTAAAATAGATGTCTTTTGCTAGAAATATGTCTCATACAAACAATACTGATGCACTCACACATTCAATCAGGTTCCTAAGAATTACAGTAGAAAATAAGCACAGTTGCATTAGCAAGTAGGGGTGATGATGGGCAATACTTATCTGTCTTGCATCTTGGTTGTTCCAAGGAAGAATGGAGGGGAAGAAATAGAAACAAAGGGAATCCACACGACCAGAACCAGCCAGAATGTGTGGGTCTCTTGACTGCAGATCAAAAGATCAATAGTAGAGGCAAGGGTTGGGGATAGCAAGTGGGACTTAAGAGGGGTAAAAGCAGACAGGGGTTGTTGTGGGGGAGATGCTATCTAGCCAGGTAGGAGGGGCCAGGTGACTGGTTCTCTCCTTTTATAGGGGGTCCAAGAGGTGGGTGGTAACTGTGCCAACCTCTCGACCCACCTACCTGTGAGGGGAGGTTACCTAGGAGGGATGGCCAATATTGTAACCTAAAACCTTACTCGAAGTATGGCATCTGGACAGGTGTGAAATCCAGGCATCAGGATGCTTCATTGTAGTGCTGATGAAGTTGGCCAGTTCCATTGATAACCAAATGTCCATCTGGCAGGAAATGCCAGCTCAAAAACAAAGCAGTTGATGGGTGATACGTTACCACAAGCAACTTTGCCATGGGGGCTGGGCAACTCTGTAGCTGAAACCTTATTTACATGTAAGGTATGTGCATCACAACAGGTGACCTAAAGTGTACAGTTCTCTGAGCCTATGTGTGTATGCACAGTCCATGTGTAGCAATAAGCAGTTCATAAAACAAACATCAGGCTTGTTCTCTAACACTTCCAACAGATTACCACTGTACTGTCTAATGCTGAGCCATTTCCATAGTATTAGTGGGCCCAAAAACAAATTCATATATCACCTGAACAGTAGCAGTTTGACACAGGTCTATGGGAACTATCAATTAGATGGTTTGAGCAACTGAGATAAAATTTCCCTCACCAATGGGAAGGAATTAAAACAGGCATCTGAGCCGCATGACTGCTTCTTACAGAAACTACCAGGGCCCACTGAGTTCAAGCAGCATATGTTCTAGTTTTTGTCAAGGATTGTTCTGGCCCAGGCTGGGCCTTCTCGTTGGCAGGGCCCCCAAGCGTACCGGAGGAGGTCCAAGCCTCAACCCCAGCCTGACAAATGGAGCAGCCCAGCAAGGAAAGGGAGGGCCCTACACCCCATGAGACCCCTGCACCACAGTACCTTACCAGGAGGTCTCCCATGAGCGCTCCACCCAGCAGTGGCAGCAAGGCATGGCGGCTGGAGGGCACAGCCCCAACCCCAGTGGTCCAAAATGGAGCTGGGTGCTTGGGGCCAGAGCAGGGGTTCAGCTTCAATCCTGATTGGACTGCATGCCTTTCCCAGAGGTACCACCGGCAGCCTTCTTTTTGCCTCCTGCATCACCTCACCCTGTCGACCACCTGACCCTTTCGTATAGGTTGTAGCTGAGTGATAGCCCCCACAGACCCTAGAGATGTGCCTGAACTTGCAGGGCCTCCTATTGCACTTTCCTGCACCACTGAACTCCCAACAGACAAGGCAGGGTTGAACCCACTGCTTTGAAGCAGGTCCTTGCCCGGGATCAGTATTGGCATGTGCCACCAGGTGCCCACTGTCCACATAGTGCCCCGAAATCGGTACTGCAGGACCCTTGTATTGGGACCAAAGCTGCTGATGCTCTCTGTCCCACGGGAGCAAAGGATTCATAGCTGCTCGTGAACGGAACATTTCATCATAGAGCAGCCATGCTACTCCTGAATACTCCCTGTATACTCTATGAATAAGATCCTGCTATTTAACCAGAACAAGGCCCCGGTCTGGCTGCACCTGCATCACCACACCCATATACATCGTATAAGCTGACAGCCAGTTCACAAAATTCTTGTCCACCTGCCTACGTTTAATTTTTTCCAGCTCCCTGGGGTCATCCTTCACCCCCTCCTTTACCTCAACAATGTAAACAAATCCACATATTCCCCATGCCAAATCTTAATCTTAGTGGATGGCAAAAGATGATCTCCCAGAGGATGAGACCACTCCATGTATGCATATGGAAGGCTGGCCGCAGAATTTTGTTGATTTAAAGGCCATAAAAGAGCCTGGCCTGCAGCCCCGTAAGGTAATCCTCTCCCCATGTCTGGTCCTGTGCCCTTCCAAACCTGCCCCACAGGGCTCTGCCCCCACAAAAGAGCTTGATCTCCATAAGTCCACATGCCAATTGGGGGTTGTCTTGATCACCACTTATCTGAAATGTCCGAGGCCCAGTAGGGGTCACCAGAAGTCACCATGGCTTCCAGGCTTGCAAGCACACAGACACAAAATACTGACTCTCCCCAAAAATCTTATATAATTTAAAATAGTGTGTCCAAAACAGTGGGGGCCTATGTGGTACAGACCACCAGTGTTCCCTCTAAGCTGAGTTAGTGTGAACTAGCTCACAGTTTTTTAGCCTCCAACTCACAGATTTTTGTCTTGGCTCAGGAAGGATGGCTCCAGAGCAAACTAATTTATGCAGCAGCCAAATTGCTCGCTCACAACTTTAATGCCAGTAGCTCACAAAGTAGAATTTTTGCTCACAAGACTCCACAACTTAGAGGGAACATTGCAGACCACCCCTCTCCCTCCCTCCATTCCCAGACACTTCAAATCTTGCCCTCCTGAGGATAGCCCAGGCAAGCCCAATCTCGTCAGATTTCAGAAGCTAAGCAGGGCCAACCCTGGCAAGTACTTGGAAGGGCGACCTCCAAGGAATGCCAGGCTGGGACACAGAGGCAGATAATATCACAGCACTTATCTCCTGAGGAGAGGGAGCTGTCATTCTCTCCTGCCAGGGAACACAGCCAATGCTGACAGGCAGCAGCTCCCTTCGCCGCTGATAAGGCTGCTTTTCTGCCTCCAAAGCTTCAAAGCTCACAGTCTCCTCCTCCTTTCCACGTCACCGATGCAGTCATGGCTCCTTTCTTTCTCCTCCAGATCCTCAGCTCCTCACATGTCCGCCCCAGCCCTGGCCTTAAACAGGCCTGGCAGGTAGAGATGGAGCTGAAGGCAGGAGCTGAGCTTCAGCTGCACTTCAGGGCAAGGGAAGACTGGCGTTTCCCAGGCTTGCCCTAACAGCTGGCTCCAACGGGGCCTTTCCCCATTGGACAGACTTCCCCCACATGTTTCCATTCAAACAGTAGGCAAATGCTGGCTCCTGCATAATCTAGCAGGAAGTGGTCATGTAATCAGTGCAGGCACAAAATGGAAGTCACTGCACTAGGTCATATGATAAAGTTCTTAGTCCACTTATTTCATGAGCAGTGAGGGCATGAAGGCTTTCTTACCTATTTTTGTGCCTCACTCTTTTTACGGCCGGTGTCCAATTTGCCCTTTTTGGGCAAACTTATAGAGAGAGCGGTGGCGTTACAGTTACAGTGCTTTCTGGAGGATGCTTCAGTCTTAGATCCCTTCCAGTCCAGCTTCCGCCCAGGTCATGGGACCGAGACGGCTTTGGTCGCCCTGACTGACGATCTCCGGAGACATCTGAATCAAGGCAGTGTGGCAGCACTGGTGCTGTTGGACTTGTCAGCAGCGTTCGACACTGTTGACCACCAGCTGCTGACCCATCGCCTCACCGACGTAGGGATTCGGGGGCTTGCCCTTCAATGGTTTGCCTCCTTCCTGCAAGGTCAGGGACAAAGGGTGGCTCTTGGGGATCAGCGTTTTTGAAGGTATCCCCTTGAGTGTGGGGTACCTCAGGGAGCAGTGCTGTCCCCGATGATATTTAACATCTATATGCGCCCCCTTGCCCAGATTATCCGGAGTTATGGGCTGGGGTGCCATCAGTACGCTGATGACACCCAGCTCTATCTGATGTTGGGTGGCCGGTCGGACTCGGGTCCCGATGACGAGCTCTTCCACCAGGCTTTCGAGTAGGGGCCGCTGCCCCCCCATTATGTTACCATCTTGGGGGAGCTGGTAGAGGCCCTGAGAAGAGCCCTGAGAAGACCTTTTGGAACATCTGAATAAACAGCAACGCTATAGACTGTCTCCCAAGAATCGTTGGTACTATCCCGCCATCTTGGGGTTTGGAGTTTTGGCTATCACCGAGCACTGTATGTGATTTAGGACGGGTTTTTAAATTGTATAATATGTTTTTAAAATGTATTTATATTGGTATTTTTGTTATTGCTGTGTTATTTTTGCAAGTATTATCTTGCCCTGTAAGCCGCCTTGAGCCCTACGGGGGAGGGCGGGGTATAAATTTGAATAATAAATAAATAAAATAAATAAACTCCTGCCTGTACATGAGGTCATTAATTGGGCCAGAGATCTTTCATTTCACATTTCTAATACATCAGTTATGTGAACCAGGCTTCTGGCTTCTTTATTGGTTTTTCAGCACCCTGTTGTATTACTGCACTGTAGATGTGTCAGGGCAGAACGAGAAACACAGCATCGAGAACACCAGAAAGTAATGTCTCCACATCTGTAAAATGTATATAATGTAATACTAAAATACAACATCAAAGTATTGCCTGGGCTGGAAGAACCAATATGTCCAGTGTAGTTGTCATATGTGGATTCAAATCCTACATCTACTATAGCTTCATTTTGTGGTCTTGAACAAACAAGGCTCTATATCTGAATCTTTTCCCACAGTAAACCATAGAATCAAAGAGTTGGAAGGTACCTTCAGGGTCCTCTAGTCCAATCCCCTGAACAATGCAGGAAATTCACAACTACTTCCCTCCCATACCTCCAGTGACCCCTGCTCTTCCAACATTATATAGGTCAGCAAGTGTCAGCAATACCCTCCTACTCTCAACATTGGGCAGATAGGTCAGTTCCTAAGCTAAAGAATACATGGGCTTAACTCTGACATTAAAATTTGCAGGACTCAAAAAACAGTAGAAGAACATTTTAAACTTCCAGAACATTCTATTGCTGACCTAACAGTGACAGTCCTCAAACAGAGAAGCTTCAAGGTGAGACTACAACATGAGATTGCTGAATCTGAGGAATCTGAGCAAGTAAATGAACCCAAGGTGGCAATTATTGTATTGTCAGAGTGGATATGGGGACAGGGTTGGCATCTTGGTTTGTTGCAGGCCCTGGTCACAGAAAACATGTCTGTGTTAGTAAGTACAGCCGAGAACTCAAACTGGTTCAACACATCATTAACCATTTTTTTCTGTAGGTCACACTACTATCTCAATGACAATGGATGAGCTTTATGATACAATAATAAAAGAACAGAATAACAATCTGCAGCATTACACAAACCATTTCAGATGTAGTTCTGGTACAATTTGATAGTATTTCCTCCCCGGCTGTAAATAAAGGTTTTCTGGATCCACAAATTCAGAATAATAGACCCCTCAGGGCTGAATAGGGGTTTAGGATTCTTATCTCACTACAGATGTTAATTTTCTGCCCCTAAGCATTTCCCCTCTGCTCTAATCAAGCTGATTATATTCTCCATTGTACCTTTGCATCCTTACTAGGGTTGCCAGGTCTCCTCCTCACTCCAGTGGGGGAATTGGGGCGCCATTCCAGTGGTTGGCGGAGTTGCCCCAAGCCCTGTCCCCCAAGTGCAACCACCCACCTGGCCATCCCTCTCCCTCCCCTCCTGGCAGATTTAAAGGGCTTCAGCTGATCAGCAAGGACCTTTGTGGCCCGCTGATCAGCAGGAGGGCCCTTTAAATCTAGCAGGAGGGAGGGAGAGGGGTGGCCATGGGCCACATGCCTGGCTCTCAAAACGAATCTTTAAAGGGTCTTTTTGTGAGCTGAGCATGTGACTCACAATTGACCCTCTCCCTCCCTCCTGCTAAATTTAAAGAGCCTTCCAGCAGATAGGCAGGCCACGTGGTCCCCGCCAATCAGCTGAAGCCCTTTCAGTCTGGCAAGAGGGGAGGGAGAGGGGTGGACAGGTCATGCTTGGGAGTGGAACTTGGGCGTGTGGCTTACCCCACCAGCCAGCTGGCCAGGGATGAATTGGAGCACCCAAAAGTGGGGAACCCCCACCCGGACCTGAGGGCTGGCAACCCTAATCCTGACTCTCTTTTTGCAAAACCTCCCCCACCTTCTGACTGGGATATCTCTCCCTTATAATAATTGAATAGCAACGTTCTATTTCGCAACATTCTAAATTTGGCCTCCTTAGTGTTAGGCCGGAAGAACTGCCACTCAGAAGACACTGGCTGGGTTGACTGGCTGCTTTGTGCAGTCCCACCCAGCGTTCCAAGGTCATTTGCATATGGAAGCTGATTGGACCTCACTCCATTCCACACCTCAAACTCACCCCCCCACAAAGCAGTTGGAATTTTCAGTTGCATAACATACCTCATAGGGGAGAGGAGAATGATGTCAGCTGCTCCCTAGGCAGAGGCTGGGGGGGGGGGTTTTGTAAAACTTAAGACAGACAGGCGGATAAAGGTTGGCTGATGGTTGCCAGGAAAGGACATAGGGTTGCCAACTCCAGGTTGGAAACTTCCAGGATATTTTAGGGATGAAGCCTGCTGAGGGTGGGATCTGAGGAGGAGAAGGAAGAGGGGGACGTCAGACAGATACAATGCCATACTGCCCACACTCCAGACAAGCTGTTGCCAGTCTCCAGGTGACAGCTGGAGAGATCTTAAAGCTTTGGTGCTACTTCAAAGTGTTGCAATTTATCAACAGAGTAGTGTTTTGGAAAATCTTGAGGAATTGTTTGGTGCATTTACGATGGGGCTCCTGGGGAACTATTGTTGCCAATCTTGGCCCAGCAGCCATCAAACCATTCTCTTCAACCCCCTGCTGTGCAGCTGACTTCCCCCTAGGGTTGCCAATCTCCAGGTGGGACCTGGAGATCTCTCACTGTTACAATTGATCTCCAGATGAC